>NW_019721004.1:1547-2119 GCF_002891405.2 Cryptotermes secundus | reverse complement strand
CGGCCGGCGAAGGAGGGCGGACGCCGGCATATGCATTAAGGCCCCCACACTACCCACTCACCGTCAAAAGGGTGAATGCCAACCATAATGAGATGACGGCCTGTCAAGAGATAGAGGCACGTCTACAAGAAGGAAAGCCGGCCTCAGTGGAAACGAAACCTGCGGCGGCACAACAAGAGGAGGTCCCCACAGTGATACTGGTCAGAGTGACGATGGCCTGCAGAGAAACAGAGGCACGTCCAGAAGAAAAGCCGACCTCAGCAAACAGGAAACCTGAGGCGGCGGGTTTACGAGAGGTACCCATACAAGACGCCGAAGTAATGCTGGTCTGAGAACAGAAGAAGAAAAGGCGTAGGGACCGAAAGAAGCGGAATATGAAGAATTCGACGCGGGAAAAGAGTGGACCCCAGAAGAACTTGGCTGCCCACTTCAGGAAGACATCCCGTCGCGCGACAGTGGCACGACGTTGGAGAAATGACTTCAAGAAGGAAACTCCCCAGGGAACCTTCGGATGCTGGAGAAAGGATTTGGCGCCACGGTCTCGTGCCAGCAAGCGGCTGGAAGACCAGGAG
>NW_019721004.1:0-964 GCF_002891405.2 Cryptotermes secundus | reverse complement strand
AATTCCGTTTTAGTGTCTATATACAGATTGGATATGTGGGTTTGAGGAAAGCAAAGAAGTAAGAACATCGAAGATATCCCATCATTAACGTTTGTTTGGTTTCACAATTGCCAATTAAAGGAAAAAGAAATGTCTTCGCTACTGAAGTGTTTCTATGCACAAATAAGCGGAGATTCGAAAAGGTCTCTTGTCAGAATATCAGCTGTTACCGCAAGTTGGCCTGAAAAGTTTCTAATTGAACTTTGGGTCATATATATATATGACTCATTTCAGCTCTTCCGGGAAAGATATGCAATAGTAAACTGAAACAGGCTAACACAGGTACGCGCGTAGGTTAACAAAGATTTTATACATACATACAACTGGAAAGACTGGTGTTTTTAAATTTTAAACTACGGGCAGTGTAGCAGCTACGTAAGAATATACACCTGATGATGGCCATTTAGAGCCGAAACATGTAGTGTAGAGGAAGGAAAGAAGAAAGAACTACAATTAAATTGTTGCACTTAAGACGGAGTTTGTCTCATAAACTACAACTACCTCCACCACTGCCGCTGCTGCCGCCACCACCACTTCTTGTTCTTGTTCTTCATCTACTTCTTCCTCCTCTTCCTTGTTTTCCTAAAATCTGAGATGACCTCAAGAAGCAATCAAAGGGGACCCAGGGGAGAGTACTCATCTCTCTCTGCTGTTTCATTTTGGTTTACCCTTCCCCTGGAGGCTAAGGAAGTCCCTGGTTAAACCTACAGGACCTTGACCATGATGAACACTGAGATAATTCATCTTTAACTTTAACCATGTTCCAGTCTAAATTTTATCAATGGTAAAAGTACAGGCTCTCTCTAAAATTTTATAATTTTTCTTGTTTAAATGTAGGGTGTGCAATTTATACAATACAGTAAGCAATCAGGGTTTTTGTACCACATATACGTACATGTTAAAGTTTAAAAAAATTACTGAACTT
>NW_019721003.1:501760-530169 GCF_002891405.2 Cryptotermes secundus | reverse complement strand
ACAACTATGGCCAACGAGTATCCACTTCTAAGAAGCGACTCCTAGCTTACAATATATTACACTTAATTAAGACTAAAACTCTTTTTCTTTCAATTACTTTCATAACTTTATTCCTGTACGAGCATGTACTATTCTTCTTATCTTCCAAATGGACTGATATAATCACTAGTCATTTATCCATAGAGCTTTGCTTGTTTAGTGTCAATCCCGCCATTCTATTGGTAAACTGTCATTAACATGTCCCCTGGCGACTTTACAGGTACGACGAAGAGTTAGAATGAATTTATTTCAAGCATAATCGAGAGGGTAACGAAGACAAAAAGTACTAGTTCGTGTGCAGTTGTTAAAATTTATTCTGAAGGGGATGCCAACGTTTGAAGAATGTGGTCGTGAAAGAGTTAACTTAGTAGATATAAAGGTAAATATTGCCACGTTCTTTGCTTTAGGTACTACAGTCTTTTGAGGCACGCAGTAGCATAGTTGTTAAGGTACTATGTTTCAAGCCGGCAGGTCGCGGGTTCGATTCCCGATGAAGTGATCGGATACTTTCACTTGACCTAATTCTTCGAATCGCACTTTGACCCTGGGGTCAACTCAGCTTCTAACAGAACAGAGTGCAAGGGATTTTCTTGGGGGGGGGGGGGAAGGGCGTCCGGTGCGTAAAGCTGACAACCTCACCGCTATCTGTGAGCCGATTGTCTAGAAAACGTGGGAGCCTGAAGTCTCACAACCCTATGGGCCTCTAGGGCCTCTTACAGGGATAGCTTTTTACTACAATTATTAACAACACTGAACTACAGTTTGTATACATAAATAATTAGAATATATTAAAATACTGAATATCGTTGTTGGATTTGAGATTCTCAGAAAGGCGACTGTGAACAGTATGATTTTTGTGATTTACGACGTGCAGTGTATTCCTGTCAGACTACAAGGTGTCATATCCAAAGTAAATTACAGTCTTCATTATATATCATTATTCGATTTATATAACAATTGACGATATTCAGAAATACGTTTGATATTAAATGCAACAATACGGTGCAAAATAATCAAGCATTAATACAACAATTACTTGAAAGTATAAATAAATATTTCTTTCTTACTGTAAGAAAAATTTCCCTGTCTATAATTGCTACTTAGTTCTTATTTTCATTTGTTTTGGTAGTACTGTATTATTACTGTTTATATTGCTATTATGGTGACTGATGTTATCACGCTGATAAAAACTGATCTTCATTAATTTCAATTGAAATAATACGGAAGATACATATTGAGTTTGGTTGATGGATATATTTAACAATCTTCTAAATTCGTCGCCTTGTTGACTACAGCTAACGCATACGTTCTTTTTACACGAAAATAAACTCATTGTTAGTGCAACAGCACAGCGTGTTACGCAGCGTTTTATTAATTACAAGAATGTCACGCAATAAATTTACACATCTCTTACCATCTTTTAAGATTTCACGCAGGAGGTATTGTTGCCTGATCATAAACCAGATGGAGAAAGACGTGAGTACGATATTGTTATGTTGGCGTCGTATTGAATTTATTTGAATTATTAAATAGTAAAATGTACATCTGTAAATGCAGCCAACAATCAGGCAACATGTTAACAGCATGAGTATTAAAGTAACGAGTGGAATTATTCAAAGGCTTAATTATCTGTGTGTAATGCTAGAGGACTGACGACCATTGAAACGTTCAGCCCGAATTTTAGCTTTTTCATGTCGGTGGTCTGGGAATAGGCTATTTTAGTAGATATGTCTGTTCCAAAATTTTGCGTGCATTCATAATGCACACATTTCGCAACGATTGGAAAATTTCTGTTTCACAACTACGTAATTGCGTTGCTTTTGTTTTTGTTTTATTTTAGCGATTAAATATGAGGTAGAGTCAGTAAATAGGTCACAAATGGATTTAAGGTGTAAAGTATTACATTTCAGTTGGATCAACTACGATTGGAATATGAACGTGTCCTGCTACTCGAAGAAGAGTACAAGAAGAAGCTAGAAAACTATCAGGAAGTTTCCATGACTGTTTATACCAAACTTTACCATCTGTGGTTACGGGGAAATCAGTTTTTTTCAACAGATTATTGCAAGAGTCTCCAAGTGCGTAACTTTGTTTCAAGCGTGAGANGTCTTCTTCTTCTCATTATTATTGCTATTATTATTATTTTAAAGAAATACTTAATTAAATTCAAACTACGGATATTTTTTGTAGCATAGCAAAATGTAGAGAATTGGGATGATTATCAAAGGCATAACATCAATACCAAGTTTCACTAAAATCGGCCAGTTTGGTTCAGAAGTTGGAAACGGGATCGCAGGGACACACGCACACACATTATGGTGATCTCATAAGTTCGCCTTGGATATTTTTTTTTTCCTTAGCACTATAGCCCCAGTGGGCCTAGGCCTACCTCCATGAACTTCTCCGTTCACTTCGGTTTTTCTAGATCTTACACATTCGGTAGGACTCCTTGGGCGGGTGATCAGCTCGTCGCAAGGCCTCTACCTGTACACAAACACAGATGAACGCAGACAAAAACTAAACATCCATGCCCTGAGTGGGATTCGAACCCACGATCCAGATTTCCAAGCGAGCTAAGAGAGCATATGCCTTAGACCGCTCGGCTACCGTGACCGGCCGCCTTGTACCCTTACGAAAGGAAAATATGATAAAAGAATAACTACACATTTTGGAATTTATTTTTAGGAAATTTGTGAGTAAAATATCAATTTTGTGACAGGAGTGCCAATGAGAAGTGTCCTTGACAAAATTCAAAATGGGGTCAGTAAATCGAAGGAAACGATGGGGAAAATCTACAGTCACGTGAATTGCAGGATGCAGTTCAGTACATTGCATAATGAGGTAGGTTTATTATTACAATGTTACTATTAGACGTAACTCTACATAAATTGCACTTTAAGTGGTCAGTTGAATACAAAATTACATGATTCCAATACAGAATCTGAGGCCTAGAAACGATAGGGGTGGAGTAAGGACGTGATATGGTATTCTTAATAAGTCTAATGAAGATTGGATAATTCAGATAAATGGGAAGAAAATGTATGAAGATAAACAAATGTGAACACATTTCCTTATATTTTTAATTCCTTCCATGCTGAGATTTACAGCAGAAATACTTTCTTATACTTTACATTTTCACGGGAGTGCATAAATTTAGATTGCGAAATTCGGCAAATGATCAGCTTGAAGTCCCAAAGAATGTCAGGGTAGCCCTCTGTTCAACATACGAAAAAGAAATAAGAAATATCGCTCAACGGTTAGTCGCTGGCTTCCCACCGCGGCGGCCCGGGTTCGATCCTGGGTCTAGTCAAGTGGGTTTTGTGATGGTCAAAGTGGCACTTTGGTTTTCTCCGAGTACTTCGGTTTCTCCTGTCAATCTTCATTCCATCAAATTCTCCATCATCATAATCACCTGGGGCAGGTACAATAGGCCAATCAGTGGCCGCCGTGCCGAGTGGACCCAGCTGGACTCCACCTCCCACTAAGCGAATTATAAAAGAAAAAAGAAATATATATCATCGTTTCAAAGCGATGTATCTCAAACGATAGATCTTTACCTGATCAAACTTGCATATAAAATATACATCAAAACTGTGTGTCTGTGGAAGAGCAAAGAAATATTAAACTGTTTCTTTTCAGATTCTTCAGTTTATAGCACGTTTACAAGATGGCGACCTGACACATCGGCAGTTCTTGTCTGTACGTAAGAGAGTGTCCCATCTTTCAGAACTGCACACATCTATTGACCTCTTCAAAGAAAATCTAACACAAGATATGTTAATGGGACAGTATGTACAAGAAGAAATTCCACAAACGCAGGACATAAGCAAAGAATGTTTATCAGCATTTACGTACGTTATTCAACTCTTAACAGGAGAATTGCTGGAACATGAACATTGTTTAAATCATCACAAAAATATAGAATCCATTGTTCGGCATGATGCTCAAGAAATGACTACAATTTCCTTCTCAAGCAATCAGCAGTATTTGAATGTTATACAACAGGTGACTGGGAGTAGCAACTCATTACGGAATTATGGAGATTTGGTTCCAGAAGAAGAGACAGCAGAAATTGGTAGCGAAAGTGGCCAATCGCGAGGAGGAAACCCAATGTCTAACTAGGCTGGTACAATATGGCAACAGTACTATGACATCAGAATATTTGAGCTAGAATAATTTGAACAGAGGCGCCAATGTGAGGTGGTACAGATGAATTGCACCATATCCATCCAATTAAATGTTTTATATGAAGGTAACTATAAAAATTGAATTGAGAAAGCGTTACTTGAAATCAATATGAACTTTTCTCGTAGAGAGAATGAAAACAATGAAAATACTGCGCCTATTCTTGTAATGGAAAGGGGAAACCCCAGGTTTAGGGGGTAGTAACCTGAGCAGAAATATTGACAACACTGTTGAAACTGCAAGGATGAGAGAGAAGGTAATGGATCCTGGGGATTGGGCGTATGGTCAGTTAGGTAGAAATATGTAGAATCTTCCGAAATTATAATGAAAAACAGGCAGGATTTATCTTTCATTTTCTTTAATTTTTATTGCTTATTTTGTTTCATCCTTTTCCAAATTGATTTGATTTCTCTATTTTTTATGCCTCTGTCTCTTGTTTTTTATCCCATTTCTTCATTATTTAGGCTTATTTTACATCTTCAATTCCCCACTTTCAGTGTACCTCTTTCTATTCTTACTTTACTGTTCTTTCGTGCTTTCTCTTGTTCTTTTTTAATTTTCTTCTGTCATAATTCTTCATTCTTTCTTCCATGCGGGCGATACATCGATATCTAGTGCGTTGACGTGTATGTATTAATTACGGGTGTGTATTTTAATGCTGAGTGAATATACTCTATCAGCGAAGAAGAAATATTCCTGATGAACAGTATGTTCGGTGTTGGTAAGTCCTTCTCTCGCATCTAGTACTTGTGCGTCACAATGTTGGGTTGGAGTTTGTTTGCATCTCTGGTAAAGCAATTTCCAGAGTTCTTACCAAAGCAGAAGCTAAAACCGCAAAAATAAAACGTTCCCCAGGTTTGAGCCTGGCACCTGTAGAAGCTAGAGCTCATGAAACATACGAGTATGATATGAATCTCTTTTCGGATTATCTTCCAAATCATTTCGGGGAGTTGATGATCTGTTGCCAATCAAGTTTTATATTGAAGAAAGCAGTTTTCTTCATAGTCACCGTCGAGGAAAACTCAAATCTTACAAGTTTTACGTATGAAACAAGATGTTTTAACTCTTCTTATGTAGTTCTGGTTTAAGGCATATGAATTAAAAGATATCGAAAAGCTTAAAATGTTACACTACATCTTCATTGATAATTTTATTGTGTTCTTGTTCTTTTTTAATTATTACCAATGATCTTAATTATAATTGTTCATTTATGTCTTATTCATGTTCAGAACGGAAATTTGCATCTATGTGGTTCTGAAGGGTATTCTGTTCTGTGTATTTATTTTGTAATTTATCCGATTTCAAGTATTGTTTTTGAGTTCATAAAAAACTACAGTTAACATAATTAATGTACAAATGAAAACGAAATACATTAAATCAGTTCTTTAATGTTCTTTAAATTATGACTTGTTACCTAACCTAACTGTTACATTCAAATCTTCCGTAGAGAACCAAAAGCTACGAAGTCAGGGCGATATATCGTTTCAAATTCATAGATGTACATCCGTCGTCTACAATACTCATGTAGTGAATAAGACATATCTCATGGGTCCGAGATGTTTTGAAAGAAGATGTTTTAGCAATAGGTTTGAATCTGCAATGATGAAACAGTAAGACAGAGGTGAAAACTCACAAATAAAATATGTATAAGAAAAACAAAATCGCAGAACGCGTATTCATTTTATTGACCCCTTCCGTCCTCTGGCAAGTAAAAACGTCTAAACTCTATGACTGATCTTGATTAAGTTAGGTGATTTTATTTGTGAATTTTATCTAGTTTAGTTTATTTTGAATGTTAATACTTCAGGCCCTAAAAAAAATTGGGCACAGGCATGTATTTTCAACGACAGATGCTGATGAAAATATTGTATAAATAAAATCTGTAAGTTCAATTCACTTTGATTCCTTTAATGATCACATTAAACGAAAGTCTGCCTGTTGGCCTCAAATGTTAATGTATTCCGCTGAATATCCTCCTGAGAGAAAAAAAAAATGTAATAAATGTTATAGTTATCTTGCAAATTCATATTATATATCCCGAAACATTTATATGAAAGGGCTGTTTTTTTTTGTAGAATAAAGTAAAACGTATGTACCAACAATGACGTCGAAAGCCTTATTCTACTTCTGGTATGACCCATCCATCTTACGGATATCTACTTGGCTTGAAACGCCTTACCTACCTCCTTGTTAGGGCTGGAACACACACAGAGACATCGGTCGTACGACGTCCGTACGGTTCATGTCGCATCAAATAGTAGAATATAAAGTGTAGTCTTAGTTTTCATACGTGACGACATGCGACATCTACCGTACGACAGTCGGAGAGCAAAGAGATGTATTTGGTCGCTCTAGTGTGAAAAGGAGGTCGTACGACATTTTCCATACGACCGATGTCGCTGTATGTTCCAGCCCTTAGATGCACTTAACTGTTACTGCACTTTGCTGTGATGAGGGCGAATTTGTTCACTCTTGCTTAAATCTTCAACTGACTATGGCTGATTCTCATACTGTGCTTTGAGTAAGATATTTTCACGTAATCAATATTTTAGCCTCGGAATGACAAGCCATCCGTAGTAAACAAGTTGACTATAAATAATGAAATTATTTAGATTACCTTGCCGTTCTATAAGTATCCTTCTATTATGAGTTACAAATATCAAATAACATCATACCATAAATATTAAAATACTTCTCCTTTGTTTTATAATTGCAGACATTTAACAAGCAGCAACAAAAATATCGATCAGAAGTTGCAACTAAAACACGGAACTCCTTACCAACAGTATTTAGAAGCATTGAATTTTAACATTTTGTAGTTATGAGTTAAAAAAATGTAAAGCTTTAATGGGCTGGACATATGGCTGCGAGGCGGGAGAAGGCATTCAGAATATCGGTTGGGAAACCTCTTGGAAAAAGGCCACGTGGAAGATTGAGAATGGAGAATAAAATGCATTTGACTTCTATTGAGAATGACTTCGGTAACCAAATGGTTAATGAAGTCATTCTCAATAAAAGTCAAATGGCGCTTCCGCATCCCTGAATTTAAACTTCTGAGTGTATATGAATATCTTTCGTTAAAATAGTTATAATTAATCGTGCCGCCAAATTATTTTACTTTATACTAGATATTATACTAGATCAGCCTACAAGACAAGAATCGTCGCTGATTTTATGTATGTATATATAACCCCAGTCAGAATTTCGTTTTCAATCATCTATTGACTTAAATCAAACATGGCCGCGCCATAGCTCAAGCGGTTAGTCGCTGGCTTCCCACCGCGGTGGCCCGGGTTCGATCCCGGGTCTGGTCAAGTGGGATTTGTGGTGAACAAAGTGGCGCTGGAGCAGGTTTTCTCCGAGTACTTCGGTTTCCCCTGCCAATCTTCATTCCACCAATTGCTCCACAATCACCCTCACCTATCATCTAGGGCTGGTACAATAGGCCAGAAGTGGCCGCAGTACAAGGGACTTAGTCCCACCCCACTAAAAAAAAACAAACATTCTGAAAAGAACTACGTATATTATAAATAATACTTCATACTGTGTCAGTATTGATATTGATACCGACACAATTGGAAATTTAAGTTCGAGAAGGTGCGAGTGGTCCGCAGTCTACCTGAAATGCTTACGAGCCACTGTTGCTGTGTAGCAACACTTTAGTTCACCGAAGCCGTCTCTTTGGATTGCGCAAATCATAGTTTCATAGTTCACACGCTCCAACTGAACTATGAAAACTAGATTTGAGGGGACATGACGTAACAGAAGGAGTGTGTGGACGGCCCTTTATACCCTAATAATTTGTGGTGTATTCCGGTCTTTTGGCCGAGGAGCTCCGGTTGGTTCAGTGGTTCAGTGAAGAACTATCTTCATAAGTCAAAGTCACATTACGACTGACCGTCAGTCAGTCGGTAGGTCTTGGTGTCAAGCCCCATCTGGGGCGTATGACCAGATATTTATTACTGCTTGACAGTTAAGGTCTTGTTTTTGTGGGTTGCCCTCTCTGACGAGAGGACGGGTCTGTCTTTTGTATATGCTGCTAGCCTTTGCCAGCGCAGTCTTTCTCGGGTCCGAGTCTCTTGGGACTCGTGACCATATTTTACTGTCTCAGATTTGAGACTTCCCTTTTCGTCGCCTTCTACGACTCGCAGGGTCACGGTGGAGGTATTCGACTCCCGCCTCCGCACGGGTTCTCTGATCGTCTCAATTAATTTCCTATCCAATAAATACGGTGACGTATAGACCCGTTGCTAGGCAAACACCTCGAAACAAATAATTAATACAGCCTTTGCTATACAATAGATGGAAAAAACGAAAGCACGTTTCTGAGCAACAGGTCGGTAACACGTTCCCGAGGAAACGAGATGCACACAACAATACAATTAAAATGAAAAAAAAAGGGGTGTGGAACCAATATTTATTTATTTATATATATACTAAACAACTGAAATATAACTAGGTAAAATCAAGAGCATAATATATGCACTAAAATATTCGTTTTAAGTTAACGACCCTACCGATGTACACTGATTACAAATGCCTGCCCTAATAACTAGAAGCAAGATTAATGTTTTTAGAGTGAACGATACTTCTCCGATTATGTCCGACTTAGTACGAACTTCAGTTTTCGTAATTCTTATCACAACATCTCGAGGTGAGATCAGCGGTTGAATGGTGTTAATTTTGCTTTTCGTAAGTGAAATTATACCAGGTCTTTCACGGTTATCATTCATTGTGAGATAAGAAAATCTTGAATTAAGTTCGATAGAAAACTCTTTTAATAGCAAGGGAAGACCGAATTCGTAACAGGTTAGGAGGTTATGTTCTTTGTGTGTACGCAGGTGAACGGATTTTTCATTCTTCATTCATTCATTCATTCATTTATTTTAAAATTTCATGAATCCTCTCTGGTCACAATGTGCCTAGGATGTAGAACATGTCAGATTACTATATGTACTGTAATAACTGATGCAGGTAAATAGTTATCATTGTCACAATCATGTTGTAAAAACTAAATCATAATATATACAATTAGATAGCAGTCTAAAATATACAATTCATAAAATTGAAAAATTAGTATATAATAAAAATTCCATAGGTACAAACGTAAAATAATGGACGATGTCAAAAGGCTGGGAGGCGACTTAGAAGTAAGTAAATATAATCATACATTCAACAGTGTCTGTGCTGACTGATGAGACCGCAGCTGCAGACCAGTTTGCTGCTAAAGAATTTGATGTTTTCGTCAAAGCAGCAATTGTGGAGAGAAGTCACATACTGAGGCAGATGTTCAACCTTGATAGACTAGGTCAGTCCTGGAAGTGTATGCCCAGTTGCACTTTCATTTCCATCAAAGCAAAAACGAGACCTGGGTTTAAAGCTGCCTAAGACTGTTGATGTTCTGAGAAAATGCTTGTAGACACAAATTAAAGCATGTCATTGTGTATCACACAACCCATGGGCACTGAAAGGATATATAAAGACAAACTTGCCTGTTGTTTGGTGGGCAAATAAGGGGTTGCATGCTGACTGTTTTAGGAAGGGTGCTGCAAGAGGAATTCATGGCCTCTTGTGAAAAGGAGATTTCCTTCAGAATTCTTGTCATTCTGGGAAACGCTCCTGGTCGCTCACCAAATGTTTCTGGTCTCAGTGAAACTGTTAAGATGTTGTTTCATCACCACCCCAATGCCACATTGCTCCATCAACTGACAGATAGAGAGGTTATAGCAAATTTTAAAATCCATTACTTGCATCAGACCTCCTTCAGTCTCAATGGGAATTGTGATTCAGATGATAAGCTGAGCTGCAAAGAATTCTGGTGCAGGGAAACATCAAAATGGTGGCTGATATCATTCTTGATGCCTGGAATGAACTCCATGCTGTATGAGTGGAGTGCAGAAGAAACTCTAGCCTGAGATTGCGACATCAGAGATTTAATGATGGAGAAAAGTGTTTTTGACATGGCCATTTAATTTTAGAAGGTGGACAAAGAAAATGTGATGAATTACTGGAATCACATTGGGAAGACCTGAGCAACAAAGGACTTATAGCTCTGGTGAAAGACTTCATCAGAGAAGAAAAAGAGTCAAGTGCTGGGGAGGTTGAGCCTGTGAGAGCCCTCATATTGAATGCCATGTTTGATAAACATGCTACAGGAGACGTTTGAAGTGCGAAGACAGCTGCAAGTAGCTGTACAATTGGAAGTTGAAGACAGCAACTCAGGTTTGCATTAAGGGATTCCTGGTTATAATGTGGAGTCTCTGATATAGTACGTGACTACACTACATTTCACATATGTGCACACATACTCGTACATGCACAGAGTGTCTGCAGTCACATCTTCACAAGAAGTGCTCAGTAACGGCTTCAACAGCAGACATTCTCCTTCCTCTGGATCCTGAACTATTCCAGGCCTCAGCTACTAGCTTCTCACAGCAGCAGCTGATGACTGAACTTCAGCAGTTCACTGACTAACTAACTTGGTCACCCACCAACCAACTCTCTTCACTAACTGTCCTACTTATAACATCTTGGCACGGACCACACAGAAAACACTGTTCCTGTTTTCTATATCCAATTGTTGCCATGGAAAGATGCTTGTTTGCAAAGCCATTACTCAGTAATGGCTGCTGTATATTTGCTTATCTTGTGGGCATTGCCACACGATGGGTCTACATGCCACAATATTTTACATCAGATTCATTTGTCTTGCTGTTCTCCTTGGGGTTTTCCTTTTCATAAGCTGCCATTCTAATACTTCATGCCTGCCAGTCATTCCAGTTACCTTCCTTTAAATTCTTTCCACCCACGACCTGAAATAATTTATTATTTATAGCTAAACAGTTCAGTTACCTGACAGGCTTATAATGCTAATTCTAAGATGTTATTTGTCAATAGGTTGATTGGAGTTAGTTGGAGCGTGTTCGAATGTGGACGTACTTAGGCGAGAATGTTTAAAGTAATGAAACGGAAAGTGCATGTATACTTTTCCAGGCATCAGGAAGAAGAAAAGATGGTGGACATGAAAGTGTTTTCTGGAAAATGAAATCATGCTTTGTATTGTTGCACAGTTCCAAGCTGTCACAGAACAAGTCTGATATATAAATGAATACTGATGTAACTTACAGTTTTTAACCCTATTGTCAAGTATAGTTTCTTATTTAAATGAAAATAAGTATTACTGAAGAATATTGCTGATCTGTGTTACAAAGGAATGTGTAGGTCATAATATCATTAGCATTAGAGATTTGTGAAGTATATGGAATTATATAGCTGTTAGTTTGGAAAAAGACAAAAGACAAATGCGTCATGAATCCTTGGATGGTATTATTATTTTTCTTCTTGATACGACTGTGTATGGTATATATTGTTCAGACGTGGTTTGTGCCAGATGAGTATTGGCAGACAGTAGAAGTAGCTCATAGGATGGTGTTTGGCTATGGACATCTAACTTGGGAATGGGCCCAAGGTATTAGAAGTTATATCTATCCTGCATTTCTGGCTACAATTTTTATTGTACTAAAGTATTTTCACTTAGATACTGTTACTGCTGTGGTATATGGACCTCGGATATTACAAGCTTCACTGTCTGCCATAGGAGACTACTGTTTCTTGAGATGGTATCGCAGTCAGAACAGTGGACGTGGTTCATGGGCATCATTTGCTTTAATCACCAATTGGTTTTGGTTGTATTGTGGATCAAGAACTGTTATTAATGCTTTTGAAGCTGTACTTAATACATTTGCTGTGAGTTTATTTCCTTGGAATCAAAGTAGAATATACAAGAATTCATCAGTGTTCTTGTGGTTTGTTGCAGTTGCATGCATGGTGAGACCCACAACAATAATAATATGGCTTCCACTGTGCATTTACCACATTGTAATATCATATCACAAGATGGCAGGAGTTGTAAAGAACTATATACTTATTGGATTAATAGTGGCTGCTGCTGGTACTGTGTTGGATACATATTTTTATGGAAAAATAATTTTCACACCCTTGCGTTTCTTAGAAGCTAATGTTATGGATGGTATCAACACCTTTTATGGCACACATCCATTTTACTGGTACATAACTGTAGGAATTCCAGTGGTCCTGGGATGTCATCTGGTCCCATTTATTCTTGGCGCATTCCGGGCACTCACACAGAACCAAGGCTCCATAGAAAAGGTTCTTGTGCTTATTATAATATGGACTGTAACAAGTCTCAGTCTTGTGCCTCATAAAGAATTTAGATTCTTATTGCCACTGTTGCCAATGATTGTGTATGTAGAAAGCAGTTGGTTGTCATACTGGAGTTGTAAGGCATCCAGATCAGTGCTCAGGATTGTGACTGTGGGTATTGTAATTGTAAATGTTGCATTGCTGGGATATTTTGGATTGGTACACCAGCGAGGAACATTGGATTTGATGAAGGTGCTGACAGATAAGAATCCCAGGTACACTAATGTGTTGCTTCTCATGCCATGTCACTCAACTCCACTGTATAGTCACTTGCATATGAGAATACAAGTTAGGTTCCTAACATGTGAACCTGATTTTACAGGCAGTCCAAATTACAAAGATGAGGCAGACATATTTTATGCGGACCCTGAAAAGTGGCTTCTTCAGAATTATTCAAGTAATGATACTGTCTCACATATTGTAATTTATGATAGTCTTTATCCCAAGATAAATAATTTCTTGAATCAGTATAATTATAAATTAGAAACCTCATTATTTCACACCTTTCATCCTGATGGAAGAGTAGGCAAGTATGTTGAGGTGTATAGGCGATATTAGATTGGCTTATGGGGGGGGGGCATGTGATCTAGGGATAAAATGCTGGGACATCAGTGCTCAGTATCTTGGCTTTAAGACTGGTCAGATCAAGAACAGATTTTGGCAGACATGATACCCATATCTGCATCTCTGATAAAGATACCGTTTTGTGCAACTGAGGAATACCAAGCTGTCATTGTGACTCAGAGTTCATGTTAAGTCATCATCTTACCATTATGGACAGTGGAGCCCACCCCATAAGTGCTCCTGCCTGGGAAATCTGACTTTCACCATTGCAAAGTTGGATGGAGGTCAGAAAGGACATGACTGGGTGCATTAGCCATAACATTCACTTAACTTTGTGTCTGCAGGCTGCTTCAGTACTGGCTGATTATTGCAACTGTACTACATAGGAAAACTCCTTTATTTGTATGAATCCACACAATTATTTGCCAGTAAGTGAAATAAAATGAAATTTGGACCAGAAGTGGCTTGGTCTTCAGATGCCATTCATCAGTCTTTTGATGTGGTAATATTTTATTGTAAAAGTCCTTTAAAAGTTAATATATTTTGTAACATTTTATATATGATAAACTGAATTAGGAGGAGGACATGCAGTTCATTCCACTGGTCTGCTTTTATAATCTGAACATATTCTGTATGATGCTGTCAGTGCATCCAGGAAGATTCACAAATACATATAAGACTGCTAATTGAAAAACCCTGATTTTTCTGTCAGAACTTCCCTCTTTGATCATTCTTGTGATAAACATGTTCTCTTGTAGTAAGCTGTCCACAATTCGTAAGATTAGTGTCCTCTATGTATACTACTTTTACCATAAACTTACTGGTGTGCTGATCTCTACTGTTATTTGGCAGTATTATGGACACTGCAGAAACTGTTGTTAAGGATTGACGATAATAAAATTCCTCTCAGAGGGAAGGAGTGACCTTTATGGGTGAAGAAATATTGAATGCTTTTTAAATGGCCGATACGTTATAGCCAGAAGCATTCATGCATATGCATAATTTTTGTTTTGATCTCCAAAATTAATGGAATACAGATGAAGTTCATCAGCTTTTGAGAAAATGTCATTTTGAATGTAGGCAAGGATACAGAAATATATCTCAATTTGATTCACTGTAGCCTACCTCCATGGTACACATCTTAGTAGTATTTTTGTGTATTCATGGTAAGTTTCTTGAGCATGACATTTTGTGGTGTATCATTCATTTCTTAGTTTGGAACAGATGTGAACTTTTCCTGGAAATGAACTAGTTTGCATCATTCAGGTGATGGCTTTTAACTTTAAAATTCAACTCCTCACATACACAGCAGCAGTCAGTTTGAGGTTGACCTAAAATGAAGATGAACATTAATATTAAAAATTACAGAAACATGGATAACTGACCTTAATATCTAGATTTAAACATACAGAATTTTGCTGTTAAGTCTGTCATCAAGTTAGGTAGTTTATTGTTCAGGATGAACAGTGACTCACTGTTGGAAAACTATGTTATTTATAATTACTCTTCATCTAAGAGGCATTTTCTTTTCTACCCACAGGACTTTGCCCTAGAAGAGTTGTTTCTCTAATCCTCTTTATGCAGTTTACTCCTATAACATAAGGATACGAAAGGCCTTTGTCACTCACTGCTCTCTTGGATGTGACTGATGAATGTGTTACTACATTTAGTTGGTCTGTGCTGTTTGGTGTCATTCACATCAGGAAGAGTCTGAATGTCTGTATCTTGTTTATGCAAGTGAGCTGCACATACTTCTGGTTTTCTGCTGAGGTGACATCAGAACAGTTCTTCCTCTTGTAGCTGAAGTAACAGAGAAATGAAACATTCATTGAGAAGGGTTGCTCCTTGTTTTCCCTTCAAAAGCTTATCAGCAGTGTCCTTCATTAAACACTTCAGATGGACCCACTCTTTGTAAAGTTAAAATTCAGTTATTACACTCCAGTTAATGTAACAATTTGATCTAAAGAGCATCCAACAGTGGCAAATGCCTTTGGTCAGAGACTGAGGACCTTTCTTCTCAGAATAAAAATGTGCCCCCCCCCAAGAAAACATGATATTTAAACAGTGACTGAATTCTTGTATTCATAAAATGATTTCTCAACAAAAATATAGTGTGTTTCATGGGAAACCTATTTCTTAAAAATGAATTAGGTCATTTACTGTTTGAGAACTGGGCCAGCTCATTCAGTAAAGTGAAGGTCTACAGGTCAGATGACTGTGGTTTGATCCCTGGAAGGGATTGGATATTTTTATCACTATGTCCAGATTGGCTCTGGGTAGCAACCAGACTTTCCTCAAGGTAAAGCAAGCAGGGTGTAAAGCAGACCACTCACCTCTATCTAGTGCCAAAGTTAAGAATGTGTCTGCCAGTTCCACTCCCTGACGTGTGTTCATGGTGGGGTGTTCAAGCACAAGAATTGTACCACGTCTGTTTAATGAGGCAGTACAATACAAGGTGGTGATGTGAAGGCTGAGCAGTAGGAGTGCACAGTACTACTGAAGAGGTGAAATATTTTCACTGGAACTAAATATAAATGGTTTTGTTAAATGTGGTGAAGGGAGATGTCAGTGAAAGACTGCTGTTGGGTTTCAGTGATCTATATTGTATGTTTTTCATGATTAAATTGAGCGTTAAGATTGATGAAATGTGTTTTTTTTAAACTAGAAGAGTACCTGTCTACTTTGGTGTGCACTTTTTAATCTAGCATTAGTAACCATTATTAAAAATTATTGAGGAAATGCAGTTTCGGTTAATTTAATATCAGAGAGTTTGAAGCTGAGAATTTGGAACTCCAAAGATGGAACTGGCCACTTTGTGGAGACAAGCATGGATGGAAGAGGAAAAAAGGTAAAGCCATCCCTGTAACAGGCTGTGAAGGCCCATGGGGTTGTGAGACATTGAGGCTCACTCATTTTGTCTAGACAGTCGACTTAGAGATGGCAGTAAGGTTTTCAGCCTTACACGCTGGCCACTTTTTAACCCCAGGAAGATTCCTGGTATTCATTTCTGTTACCAGCTGAGTTTACCTCAGGGCCATAGTGGGGCTGGAAGGATTAGGTAAACTTGGGGGGGGGGAGAAAATAAAAGGAAAGAAAAACTACCTCATCGGGACTTGAACCCGTGACCTTCTTGCTTGTAGCATAGTGCATAATATTAAAATCTGGCTTAGATAACTGTATACAGCAGCTTGATAGAAGTGTGCTGATCATAAAATAATTCATAAGGTATATTACTGGAAGCTGTAAATGTTATATTAGTAAATGTTACTTTACATGAGTACCACAGCAGAGCACAGGATAAAGGGATGATGCCACTGTTTATATCATAGGAGCTAGGACAGCTCAGACAATAAAATGATAGGCTAAGATCTGGATGATCAGGGTGTGATTTCCAGCAGAGGTCGGATTTTTGTCTTTGCCACCATGTCCAGATTGGTTCCAAGATCAACCCAGCCTATATCCAGTTCATACTGGAGTCTCTCTCTCTCTGGGGATAAAGCATCCAAAATATGAAGTTGATCACACACTTCCCTCTAGTACTAAACAGGCTAAAGGTCTGAGATCATACAGAGAAAAAATATTCTCAATCTTGATTCAAACTTTCATTTTTCAGTCTCAGAATTTTCTGGCAACTGCTTTTGCCTTGTGCTTCAGGGTCTGACGTAAAAAATTGGTTGATGTCATATTTACCTGAATGGAAGACAAGTTTCTTTCCTACTTTTAGGAATTGCAGAACTACCTGTCATTAATTTGAGTGCCATATATATGGTGTATCAAAATACACTCTGTGCTGGGTACAGTTAGGCAGTTCTGTACTGGAGGCTGTGAAGAAAGGACTTGAACCAGAGGCAGCATCTCCACTGTTAAAATCCATTACCAGAGAACATCTAGTGAAGACACTGCAGGCTGGACAAGACTTAGTGTGTAGTGATTTGTAAAGTGTGGAAATCAGCGATGGTGTTATAGTTATTTTTAGTTATGACCTGTAAGTTGTCAAAAAAATCTATTCACCAATCCATACCCCATCTATAATCACCCCTACACGTGACATTATGAATCTGCTCTGAAATTTTTGTGTCAAGAATACAAAATCTATATTATATCAGTTACCCATTTTGTTGAGTTGTTGTGTAAAGCAGAAAAGCAACATACATTATGCATATAACTGACTGACCCATCAAGTATACAATACTGCAACACTGTCTTTTTGCTGCAAGAAATTCCATGGGAAAAAGATGCAAATACTTGATGTTATATGCAAATTGAGGTTTAAATGAAAGAATAAACAGTATGCAAGGAATGAAATATTGTACTGATGTCAAAATTTTGACAGCAGGGTGAGGATTAGGTAAACTTCCCAACTGAAGTGTTTTTTACTAAGCAGTGAGCATGAAATGTCTTTGTGTTTATTCTGTGTTTGTGTTAGGTACTGGCCTTGCGATGGGCTGATCCCCCATCCAAAGAGTCCTGCTGGCTGTCTTAGATAAAGAAAGTGATGTGAAATGAGCATTTCACAGATGCCCTATGCTCCAAGTGGAAGCAACAGGAATAGAGGTAGAAGAATAAGTAGTGAAATGAACAAAACTATCTGGGCATACAAAATACCTTTAGCTTCCTTTCTTCAGAAACAGGATACACAGGGCTTTGGAAAGATTTCCATTAACTCTGGTGGGGACACATTCTAATGGAGGATACCCCATCATCCTGACTTTTTAATTCCCTACTTCAATAACAGCAGTATTAACTTCAGAGTTGCGAATAACACTAGTGACACTTAATGCAGATTTAAGAAAATAACAGATTTAACTTACCAACATCTTTATTATTTGTTAAATAGAATTGTCACTTTGTATCACCGAAACTGTTCAATTCACAAATAAATGAATATCAGTCCTCCAGAGTTAGGAGTCTGCATTCTTCACACTGCTGAAAACATGGGACAGCCCTAAAATGTATGCACGGTATTTCTTGTTGATAATATTAAAGTTCTTAATTAAGAATACATTTCGTATTAACAGTAACCCAACTTGCTAAGAAAAAATAAAATTACTGCTTATGTGTACCAATTTCTAATTTGGTTACAAACGTTGAAGGCCACAAGAATTAATTTTTATGTGCATGAACTAAAGCCACTGTACAGTGATATGGGCATAAACAGGCACAGAAGCAAGGTTTCCTGTTTTGCTCTAACTTTCTGCATTTAATTTTATTTGAAGAAGCCTTACTTTATTAGCAGATAATTTCTATTCTTAAAATGCCATAGACAGCTGTCACTGTTGAGAAATGGTGAGACATTTTTCTTTCTTTATCAGTTAAAAGAATTAAATAAATGCAGACCAGAAGGGCCACAGCTTTCAAACAAGCTATCTTGTCTGTAGTGTGGACAAAACAGATGAACTGTAAGCTGAATTATTTTTTTCTCCGCAAACTGGGATTTAAGAACTTCAACATGCCTCCACTAATGCTGGCACTTCCCACTCCAGCAACCAACAGAGGCAGTATGGTTTAGAGGGGGTTTGATGGAAGGTTTCACATCATCACATAACTGCACTTAGTCATAGATCAATCAGCCTTCTAATATGAAAGATATTAAGATACTATGGTGTTAAAATTAAACCATAATTGACATACAACTCTCCTTTCTTTGCTGTATGTCACACACAGAAACACAATTCCAACAATCATATAAACACTTCATGTATTACAAGTAAAATCAAGCATTATAAATTAAATTCTAGAGAACAAAACTCCAAAGAAGTTGTGATGAAATTGTGTAACAATTTTTAATTAATTTTTCTCATATATCTATATATACAAACACACAGTGGAACTCCTGTTTAATATTTCCCAGTTTAGGGTTTTCTTGCATTTTGTGTTCAATTTCAGAACTGCTCTCCAAAGAAATCTTAAGAGTTCACTGTGTACACACATATATGGACATACATGTCTGATATCAAATTTGTTCGCCATTTTATATGAGAGAGAGAGAGACTTGTTTTAAACATGTAATGAATATAAAGAGGCCACTTGAATGAAGACAGTTACAGTTTGTAGTGATACAGCAACACAACTGTTATCATGGCAGATGAGGCAAAACTTGTCAGAAAAGCAGATGCCTAGTACATTATAAAGTGCTACAACCATACTCTGCATCTATCATTTATTACCTGAAATTCTTCACACTGATATTTTATATAGGATCTGAGGTCCTCACAGCAATGGTTATGAAGAGCATTATCGCTTAGGATATAACATCATGTAGTCCGTTTAAAGTTAACTGACATTTCAGAGGAACATATCACTTTCTCCTTTAGGGTCGATGAAGAAGCACCTGTTTTTACGCCGGCTTCTTGCTTGGCTTATTATTTGACCCTAAAGATGGAGGTGATATGTTCTCCAAAACGTTGGTCGACTTTCAACGTACTACACGACGTTATATCCCAGAAGATGATATTCTTTAAGTTATTTTATTTACTTTCAAATTTATTACAATTTTGATATGCATACTGGGGAACTACCAAGCCAATATTAAGATTATGTATGGTCTACTGGAATGTGAGGTGGTATAGTTTGGTAGATAAGTACCAGTATTTGAGAGGATGACTACTTCTACAGTGTAGAAGAGGTTCTTTACCTTGAAGATGTAAGTAGGAGATTCCTCCAAAACACTGGTGGCCATCTATCAAACTAGACTGTCATGTCCCAGCAGCCTGCAATCTTAATATTCAGTGCTCTGAGAACCACACATCTCATACAAAGCCAACATTGGTCTCATAATATTACAGTGCCAGGACATATTTTGTTTTGCTTATGTTGTTAAGCTGTGATCAAATCACCATTACAACCATTATAAGACGTGGAACATGATGTTTTATTAATTCATTCTTTGGATGTTTGCCAAAAAAAAAATGACAGTTTGCCCAATTACTAGAACAGTAAATGGTAGACTTTTTTACCTTTTCCTACTGCTGATCAGTTGTTATCAAACCAATGGAAGCATAAGTATCATGTTGTTTCATGATGATATATAAGTTTGATCACACAGTTCAACAGAACATGATAACTTGACCAAACCATGTGAAAACCGAAAGCATGCATGAGGTATCTTGCTGAAAACACATAAAGGATGTCTGAGGCAAATTTTATTTCCCATTTTAGAAACTGAAGCTTAACTGAAATACTATTTAGAGCCTATAAACTGGAATATATTAGCAATGTCAGAGTGTTTATGCACTGAAGATAGTGGGAAGAATGATTTAAATCCATCATCAACTGGAACATGTGACATATCAGTCAAAGAGTTTCCAACTTAACAACAACCACAATTTGAAAGTATATACAAATTCATCACAGGGTGATGAGAGAAAATAAACAGCAATAACAAAATACCTGTCTCGGTTTCATATACTTGTAATTATTATAATTATTACAGCGCTGCAATATTTTACAACTATATACAAGGTATAAAAGTAAAGTTTTATGTTAAATTATTTTGAAACATTCTGTATAACCACTGTTTCAGCTAAAACCTATAAAGGCTCTCTCATATTTAAGGCTTCCTATGTTACATATTCACTCTGTTCAGTATCTCAGTGAACTGGCATGAAGATAAATCATTGTTGACAATGAAGAAACAGATGATCATATAATTAAAATATACCACATAGAAATGCTATGAACTCACCATCATCTCCTGGAGTTACCCCAACAAACTTCACATGTTATATAACTCTTTCAGTTTGGACTTTTCTTGCCCTTAGGAACGTTAACATGATGCAAGATTCATAATTTTAAAGTGAACTGGTAACTACAGCTGTACATTTGAAACAAGACCTTGCAAATGTTTTAAAATACAATATTCTATTTTCTCGTACTTGTCCTTTTCCCCATCTTTATATCAGTATCTTGTAATACCTCCTTACTGACATTGCAAGATGGCAGGGGAGGACAGACCTAACAAAACGAAAGTTTATATGCTGTCAAACTGCTAAAATGTCAGGAATGATATATAATGGATATAGGAGAAACATGTGGTTCCTTACAATAATTTCTGAAAACAACTGTCTTTTGTTAAATTAAAACAGTGTTTGACACAAAAACGAAGAAAATCAGTGGTCCAGGTTATTCACTGCCATCCCTGCAACTCCAGTGCTTGAGAATCTAGGATGAGTCAATACATCATGTTAGGAATTGTGAAATTTTGTATGCAAACAGAATATCATTCTGGATCAATAAATACTGATGTTACTAAAGGATTCTTTTTCTAGAAGTCACCATGGTCTCATAAGAGTAATAAAATTATAGGAATAAGGATGGTGAATCTGAAATTCCTTGAAAATCCGAATATAATTTACTAGCACTTATGTTTGAAAAGTGCACTGTCTTAGTTAGATTTGATCTGAAGATTACTGGTTTCTGGGATGTGACACCATGTAGTCTCATAGAAGTTTAATGAAGTTTCAGAAAAACATGCTGCTCCATCTTCAGGAGACTCTTCTACCATGGAGAGAGAGGGAGTATGTTAAACTGAAATTATGGTAAACTTCTACCAGACTACATAGCATCAGATTACAGAAGACAGTGATCTCCACATTCACTGCTCTGAGAACCTCAAATCTCATACATATTTGATTTAATAAAAACAATATTTTTAAGTTGGTTGTACTCCAGTATTAATGTACTTTGTTGTATTTTTTATTTTAAGGCTAGTTTTGATGGTTGGGACTGAATGCTGGACCTTCTCAATACTAGACTTGTATGCTAACCAGCTCACCCCAGCAGTTTACATATTAGCTTAGTATTCAAAAGTCCAAGTTCAATCCCAACCTTTGCAACTAATCTTAAAATAAATAATCTGTTAATATAAAGACAACCGCCTGCCTGAAGACAGAAACAGTGTAATGTCTATGAAATCAAATCTACTTCAGACAACAGACAAATGTTCAACATAATGTTGGTATAATGAATCAACCAGTGTCACAAACCTTTCAGAAAATCATATTGGAGCCTAGCTGTGATCACTATAGATCTGAGCCAAATAGTAGGCAGGTTAACACAGTTCAATATCACTTCAACCCTTAATTGTGCACATTTCTACAAACATGTCTGATGATTTGTCTGCGTTCCCCACATTGTCCATATCCTCGTAAGAGAGGTCCACCAGTATGACTTCCTGACAAATGCTGAAGACCAAAATATGAACTGAGTACACATCAACACGTTCACAAATGGTGCCATATCTACAAAGGTAGAATTTAATTCTTAAGGTCTTTATGGCAACCATGAGACATTTCAGGCTATTCAATGTCCTGCTAAGATAGTTCAAAGTATCGTTCTGTATATTACAATTCATTGTTAAGGAAAAACAGTGTTTTTATGTTAAACATAAAATGCCATGTATTTGTTCTAATTTACTTCAATTTCTTACTATGGTGGTGCTGTTTTATTAGACATATTTAATTTACATATATGTTGATATGGGATTCCATGAACTCTGTAAATAAACTTGTCACCGTTGCAAAATTAATCCATCTTCAAATTCCCACTTAAAACTAAAGATGTAACCAAAACAGATCAAACAGAAAGCCAGCAAATAAAAAAGAATCTTGGTTGAAAAGAGTGGTTCCTTTTTTGACGTCTCTCGGCTTATATTCTTCATCAAAGCAGAATGTTCTCTCTGAAGTGTTGTTTCTTGGCAATCAGGATGTAAGAACGTAAGTTCATGCACAAACATTACGATCTGAATCCTTTCTATCCCAAAAACTGTACTCACAGAATCATATAATAATGAGTCTAGTGCTGTGTGAATTACAGCTCGCCCCTTTATATATTAGTTGATGGAGTGGTAGGCTGCACTGGTGGCTTCCATGTAAGTGGCCTGCACTGGCACCAATTTCATTACATTACAGCTGGTATGCTGATACGATGTTTCACAGCCCGTCTCCATAGTCACGATCACCCACATTGATCCGATCCTGAGCTGCTGTCACACTGAAGCCAAGGATGCGATTATCAACACGAAACATCTTGCTCTTCTTTGCTTTCTTCCCTCTGCCCTGTGGAAGAAAGGCATACAAATTATACATGCTACAGAAATGACGAATCAGCATAAACAGACATGATACCATATTTACTGAACATTAAGTTCTATTTTAATTCAATTTTCATGTAAAAAGGGCCATATTACATTCACAAATGGACAAACAAATTTAAACAAATTAGATGCTATTCAGTGATTTCTGCAGCTGTGGTGTACTCGTACCTCAAAACTGCATATAAATAGACCAGGTCTACCAACTTCAATCCATGACCCTATTACAGAGACTATAGCTTATTCAACATATCAATACAAATATCTGCTAGGTTGCTGGTGCTTAGGAATCAGGTACTACACAGTGTGCACACAGTGCTACAACATACATGACTGCAGTATTTAATAAATTTATTCTTCAAACAATGTTTCATCTAACAATTATTTATTACCATTATAACTGTTCCTTCCTCATTCACTTTCTTATCAATCTCATTTACATAATTCTGATACAGGTCTCTGAATACTGACATCGCAGCCATACTCTTAGTTAGTCATGTCATAAAGTAATCCATGATATGTATACAGTGGCCGTCTTGTAGTGCACTCAATTTCACCTGTCACTTCACAACATGTTTCGGCAACATAGTGCCATCATCAGGTGTCCCAATTACGTCAATCTATTGCATTGCTTGCCCTCATATGTTTTCACAACACCATTTAAAAAGTATTTAAAAAGTCCGTACTTGTCAACTATGATAAATTTACACTCGCTACAACTTGTTAAGATAATTCATCTTATTTGTCTTAATTAAAACTTGCATGTGGTTCATTCACTACGGGGTCGTTTTTCTTATTTTCTGTGTAAACTGCGTCTTTTGATGTGTGTTCCCTTCTTAGCTGACAACACTTGCAGCCATACTCTTAGTTAGTCATGTCATAAAGTAATCCAGTCATTGCATGAAGAAGATGAGGTGTGTGAAAAAGGAGAGTGTAAGAATGATAAAAAAAATTTCAGTGCCTTAAAGATTCCCATTTAGGCTCATCTAACTTTGAAACACCTCATACCTTGACCTCCTGGAAGTCTGTTGTGAGAGGATTCACAGCTGGTGCAGGAACACACATATCATCTTCAAGTGGTACAGCTCGTTGTGCACTTCGCCATTTGGATCGCCTCTCCAAAAACTGCCTTGCAAATTCTTGTACCTCTTTCCCTTCTCCAAGATACAGCCGCACATAGTCCTTCACCTCATATGGGGACTCAATGTCACGAAGAAAGCCCACAAAAGTGGGTACTAGAACAGCAATGTTTATGTACTTTAACCCTTATCTCTCCAGATTATTATGAAGTGAACAAGATGTGATAAAATGAGGCAAGATCAGAAGACAGAAATATTGTACTACAAGAAAAGCTGGTTAAATTAAGGATACTGTGGTTTTGATGCAATACACATGGAAAACAGAATTTCCTCTGAGGGCATCACACATGATTATGGCAAATAAATGACAGCTGGGGAGATGAAAACTAAGATGAGAGAGATATACACAAAAGTGAGTGGGGGAAAAAATGAGACACAGACTCAAGAGTATTTCTAGGAGGGAAGAGAAGAATGGAAGTTTTGGGATAAGATGCAGCAATGTGGAGGAAACACCAGATGGTGATGACTAATGGAGATACAAGATTCACATATACAAACTATATCCTATTAGGGTGTGTGACATCAAACTGGGTAAAAGGGTATCAGCTTCCAGCAATATTTACAATATTTTCCAAGACTTGACAAACATATAAACACACACACATTAANCAACGAGAAGTTATTTGTCGCGATATAACCCCGCGATACGCGACAATATAAACACACACACATTAGTCAAACTTCTTTCAGAAACATTTTGTTTCACTGAATAAATCACTGATGTCTTCTGACGTCTGTCAGTGTATGTGAACCCAGTCTCTTTACACTAAACATGGCACCAGAGAATACTCACTGTCTACAGAAGACTGTAGTCCACTCAGTGCCTTGCTGCACCACTGTGTAAACTCATCACCACGGGGAACATTTTGTTCAAACAATTTCCAAACCAAGGCCTCCTCCTTTTTGCTGCGGGTTTTACTCCCACTGGCTTTTCCTGAAGAACTGTTCCCAACAGTAGAAGTGGCTGCACCAACTTTGGCTTTTCCACCAACGGACTTCCCTGATGGCTTAGGTGCACTAGGTGCTACTTCATCCCAGAAACCTACAACACCTTTTGAAACAATCAGAAAATTAAATTACTTTCACCACATTAGGTGTTATATTTAATATAGTTAAACAAAATATGGAAGTAATTCCTAACTATATTAGGTAATCATGGCACGTCCTTCTGATAGTACAAGTCAGGAAATGTAAATACAGTTTAATACTTATGGCAGATTCAGTCCTTTTGTCAATAACCTTAAAAACTGAAAGACTTATCAAAAAAGCATTGTACTACTTCTTTTTGAACATTTTTGCATTGATAAGTATTTAGTGAGTTACTCTGGAGATTCATACAGAAATGTACCCAAGTCTTCGTGTAGTGTGCATTACTGTTAACAAATGTTAACCAAAATTGCAATATACTGACAAATTTTAGTACCATTTTCCAATGTCAAATTTCATCGAAATGTGTTCAGCAGGTTTGAAGGTGTCATACATGGATGGGCAAGTAGACAGGCACAGTGAAGCGAACTGGTGGAAAATATTCTTCAGTTGACCTCTGAAATTGTGTGAGATGCTCAGTTATGTTGTGTTTTAAACTATCTGATACAGCTTCACCCAGTTCTTCAAGATATTCATTCATGGTATCAAAACAATCAAATTTATTTCACTGTGCATGCTGGTATCAAGGTTTAGGTTTTAATTTCACTTAAGTTACTCTGTCCTTAGTTGAGAGCACAGTTATCCTGTGGCACTGCACTGATAGGCTGAAATCATTCAACTTATGGAAAATATCTGCAAGGTATGCCAACTTCTGTAACCAAGAAACACATGAGAAACAGCTCGCTAATAATGTTTATTTTTTAAACAAAAAGATTTCAATTTCTTCACTCAGTTCAAATATCCTTACCAGAACCTTAACATGAGACAACCAACAACACCAATGAACTGTGGCATGAAAAATCAAAGTTGCATACTTGCTACCCATGTCACTGTAAGGCAGTTTACATTCTGGAATTGTGCCTTAACGAAGTCAACAATTTGTACTGCACTGTCTAATACAGATTTCAGTGAATATGGCATCCAGTACCGGATCCAGTGCCCTGTACCACATGCATCTTGCACAGAAGATGAAGGCAATACCCCAAGGTTATAGATTCATATATTTTAATGATGTATTTCTAATATTATTACAGCTTGGTTGAATAAACTCACATGATTAGATATTTAATTTTCCTCCAGCAACCTGTAAATATGAAAATCATCTGAATACTCTAATACCATGGATAAACTACCTGTTGTTGCTGGAGTCGTACTGCCCCACACAGTGGTTGTGTTGGGACATGAAGAAGCCCAGGAGAGTGACTGAGAAGCAGCACCCCAGATGCCAGCTGAAGGAGGCAAAGCGATCTCCTTTTGTTGTTGTGCACGTTCAGCACGTTCTTTTTCTTGTTGCTGTAACCAACACCAGCTGCCATAAATGTATTTACCTGAACTTTCATAACAGAAACATGGTGCCATACCATTTCAGAGTTATTGGTGTGTCATTTTTTTTGAGAAACAGAACAATGATATTCTTCACTTAAAACTGGCAACTTACATGTGAAACAGCCCAATAAATGACACAAAGGAAACAGAAAAGAAAGAAAGGAGTGCAGGAAAGAAGTATTAAAAGGTACATATACTACATTCCCCCCTCCTTGGTGTCTCCACCTTATCGTGGTGAGGGGGTTTGAGTATGCCAAGGGCCCTGAGAGCTATACCAGCGGTATCGTAGCTACGGGCAGGGCCTCCCTTGCTGGACAGATCAAAGGGTAGGCATCAGACGAAGAGAGGCACCGAAAACTGATGTCGGAAGCAGCGTCGTCAGCAGCGACTTGAAGCACAGATGATGCTCGAGATGGTTCAAGTTCGTATAGCAACAGGCGTGACCAGAGTGGTTTGAACGGCTGTTGTACTGCGATGTGGAAAGCAAATGGAAAAACTACCACATTATCACTTTTCCTGGATAGTCTCGTTCCAAAAACAGAAGATCGCATTAAGTGGAGAAACTGTTTTGGAAGAGACTGTGGACCTGTTGTCTGACAGATTACTGATGATGATGATGATACTACATTCACTCACACATCTTACATGCCCTCACTTTTAGACAATAAATAAAAAGTATGTTCACTGCAACATTGATACAACATAAAAATGCTCATTACATTGAGTATTTTCAATGCACAATCTCTTTTGTCTCTTATCATCTGGGTTCATGTGATGAATGACCACGTACTGTTAAACTGATGCCTCTTCCTATTGGTGTACTATGTAAGAGGATGGTAAAGACAAACTGTGCAGTCACCCATCCAACTCTAATCCATCACCACATTGCTTAACCTGGTATTCCTGTTGTTAATCATTTCAAATTCTTTACAGCATGTGTTTATGTTCTTTGGATTTTCCCGATCTAGGCGTGCTGAAGTGCCTCAATAATCTGGTGCTGGAATTCCATGCTTTGCCAAATTTGAACCCTTCCTCTTTGTTTATATTATTCAGATGTAACTGTATTCCTATTGCCTCTTTATCATGTCAGTCTCTGCAGCGTAATGCTTCATCTAGTACTTTGGTCCCTTGGAACTTTGTCTAGTGGCCTGATTCAATGTTGTGTTATGAAAATTATGCACTGGCTGAAATTTTGATCTGACTGTTTATCAAGAAATTGTATGGTGGGGGCGTCTGTAGCTGCAAATACCTGATCTGTTTTATCACATCACATTCAGCTGTAATCACTTCAATTTAATGTGCTGAATTATACTCTGAAAAGTAGTAAATGAATATTTACGCACAATATAGAAGAGAAAACTTTCTTTCATACCTTGGCTAACTGTTCTTGTTCTTCTGCCTGAATTTCAGCCAGAGACTTCACTTTGTTAACTGGCACTGGCTTCCGGTCAGCCCATTTGAGTTGTAAGGAATTGCTGCTACGGCCACTGTTTCCACTGACAGAGGATTCACTTGCTTGAGACTGCAGATGAAGTTGTGACTGCTGTTGCTGCTGGAGCAGAAGCTGCTGCTGTTCCCGCAGTTCTCGCTGAAACAATATACAGTCATGGTGCAAGGTCCCTGCCTCTCCAAGCAATTCCACATTAAAGATGACATGATGCCGGATCCACATGGCCAGGCAAGTCCATGCATGACTC
>NW_019721003.1:500437-501628 GCF_002891405.2 Cryptotermes secundus | reverse complement strand
CTTCCTGCTCTATACAGCTGGGTTTATTCTCGACATTAGTGTATTTGCACCTGCTCACATCAGTTCTTCGCTTGCTGATTTTCTTCTTTTTCTTCTACCCTGAAGATGGAGGCGATACATTCCTCCTCCGAAACATCGGTTAACACAATATCTACACGGCGCCACATCCCAGAACACTGTTCTCTTCAAATATAACTGTCTACAATGCAATCATCAAAGAGCATCTTGCAAATCGCTGAGCTGCTCACGCAAAGTGTTCTACCTACTACCATGAAACTGATTACTTAACTAGTTAGTACCTCCTTTTTTTCTTTCTCTTGTCGCTGAATGTCAGCAAGACTACTGCCAGCTCCAGGTGTTTGTTGACTCCAGGGAGCACTTTTAGCCCGCTGCTGCTGTTCCTGTAGCCGACGCAGGGCCTCAGTCTGGCGACGCTGCTGCTCCAGCCTCCTCTCCTCTTCATCCTGTTGCTGTTTCTTGCGTGCCACCTCTTCTTCTAACCTGTAAACACAATGGTTAAGGTAAGAGTATCCATGTGACAAAATATCACAGTATGAACATCTATGGAGGAGTGGAGGTAACCCTCCACGTTCCAACCATGTTAATTAGGCCCCAACATTGGTTTGATCAAGATGACAAAGAAGTCTGCTGTGCGTAAATCAGTATTGCCACAACTGCCAACAGTGAGACATCTATCAGTGCATGAATGAATGTGCTCAACCATCATGCATGCACGCACACATATTCAAACAGCAGTATCAACACTCACTGTTTCTCACATACATCATTTGTAAATCTTCAAATAATGTCTCATACAAAAATTGGTGGTGAAATCCTTATTCAAAGAATCTGGGGGGAGGGGATGGTTTTCCTTACACTAAATCAAGGTTTTAACTAATGGTGGTTATGCAGTATTACATCAAGAAACTGTAATTCTCTTATAAGACTTAAAAAGTAAAGCTATCTCTGTACCAGGCCGTGAAGGGCCAAAGGATTGTGAGATGTTGAGGGTCCCAACACTATCTAGACAATCGGCTCAAAGATGGCGGTAAGGTTGTCAGCCTTACGCGCCGGCCGCACTTTACTCCCCAGGAAAATTATTTAATTAATCTCTGGTATTCATTTCTGTTAGAGGCTGAGTCAACCCCAGGGCCATTGTGCAGCTGGAAGGATTAGGTCAATTGAAAAAAA
>NW_019721003.1:496706-500399 GCF_002891405.2 Cryptotermes secundus | reverse complement strand
TGGCGCTGTGTCTTTTTTACCGTTTCCTCTTTTTGGCCCCCCCCCCCCAGTATGTACAGAGCAGCCCTTTAATTATCTAGTGACAAAAGAAGGTTCCAACGCTTTCATGAAAACTATTTTCCATACACTAAGGTGGAGGCAGGGGTTTTATTTCAGATGATTCATCCAATAACACACAGAATGCTCAATATTATATGCTGCTTGTAGTTGATAAACTTTAATGAAATAGCCTAATGATTTTCTGATTACCAATTGCAAATACTGTAACCAACCTTCGTCTTTCCTCATCTTCTCGTTTACGTTCCTCCTCAAGTTTCCGTTTCTTTTCTTTTTCTTCTTCCTTGCGTTTTCTCTCCTCTTCTTTCTTTCGTGCAGCTTCTTCCCGCTTGTGTGCGGCTGCCTCCTCTTCCAGTCTTTTTGTTTCCTGAAAAGAAACAAGTACATGTAGGATTCAGGATCTCACAGCAGTAGTCATGAAGAGTCCTATCTTCTGGGATATAATGTTGTGTGGTCTGTTGAAAGTCAACTGACGTTTCATAGAAACAGAGCTCTACTTGCTACATGCTTCATGTTACTTTCTTCCTTGGCTTATTCTCTGACCCTGAAGATGGATGTGCCATGCTCCTCCAAAATGCTGGTTGACTTTCAATGGACCACACAACTTTATATCCCAGAAGAAAAAACTCTTCAAAACAACTACAGCCTGTGTTTAAATATAAACTACACATTTTTGTGTTGAAGTGTGACACACCAACATTCCTTTTCAAGAATTGAAGCTTCTCAGGCCGCAATGTTACTTAATGTTGAAGGAGGCAAGGAGGCAACATAGAACACTTTTTAATTTCATTCTGTGACAGGCTGGATCCTTTTCCACCTCCTACAAAACGTTTACTTTCTCATTTATTGTTAACTTATTTCTTACCAATATCATGGCCATTCATTACCTGAAAATCACATAAGAAAACCTAGACACTCAAAAGCAGCACAAAAAAGCGTTTAAAACTTAAATAAAGGATGAATAAAGAATGGTCAGAGACAGCAATGCTGCCTATCACAGATCAGTGCATGCTGCACTGAATGCCACTTAAATGATGACCTTGACCCACACAAGAGTGGCAACACACAAGTTGGAACAAAAAAAACCTCCCTTAAACCATAAAACGAGATATGAAATATGCATAGAAATCAAAAGTTTTGTGTGTAAAAGGGAGGTAACCTTAATGTTAAATTAAGGAAAATAACAGATTAAGCATATGTAGCTTTGGTTTGGACCACAAAAAATACACCAAAATTGCGGAAAAATATAATATATAGGTCCCTTCACTATAACATGTAGTGAACTGTAGACTATATGTAGACATGTAGAACATGTATACTATAACATGTCTGTATTGTAGTTGGCTTAATTAGAAAATACAGTTAGAGGAAACGTTTCCCTGAGCACGAACCAGGCAGTCAGTACTTATACTACAGTGACACATATAATGCTGCTTCTAGCTATACTCACTTCTTGCTGTCGTTTCCGTTCAGCTGCCTCTTCTGCCAACTTGTGTTTTTGTTCTTCCTCTTGCCTGAGTTGTTCCTCTAGACGTCTCTTCTCTTCAAGTCGTTCCCTTTCCTCTTCTTTGCGTCGCCATTCCTCCTGTTTTCTCTCCTCTTCCATCTTCTGCATCTGCTCCTCAAGCTTTTGTTTTTCTGCTTCCTTTTTACGCAGCTCCTCTTCCAATTGTTTACGCTTTTCTTCTTCTTCTTCTGTCTTACGCTGTGTTTCTTCTTGTTTCCTACAATTTTCAGATCATATAACTAACTAATGACATATGAATTTCACTGAAAATCTGACAGTTACTCAACTGATCAAGAAACTGCATGGGTTCTATGGAACCTAAATATTCATTACTGTGGCCATAAAACCCCATCACTACAACTTATCCCAAGATCGTTGTATACATTTAATACCTCCAAAATACTTTCTCTGAGATCCACTTTAACATTAATATCCCATCTACAGCAAGGTCTTGACTCCTGTGGTTTTCCATCCAAGATTTTGTGTGCCCATTATCAAAAGACATCTTGGATTTTGGAACAGTTCGCAACACTTGAAATGAGAATGCATTAGCTTACAAACAATGGACTGTCAACCCACACAAGCACATTCAAGCTTTGTTACTTTTATACTATATGATTTCTACTTGCATCAGTTCACATTTTGTATTGAAAACATTACTTACAAGGCAATGTAGTTATTTTATTCAGAGACTTCAGTCTTTAATCAACAGTTTATATTAATCCACTTAACACGGCTCAAATTTCTTACCTCAGTTCATCTCTTCTCCTTTCCTCCTCTGCTCGCATCTGTTCTACCTGTAACAAAAGAACAAAAATATTTCAAACTGACCTTATGTATGAGTGTGTGTGCTGCATCAACTGAATGATATGTCAGTAATACATATAATAGATGTGAAGCAAGAAATGGCCTAGAGTAGGCATGTCCAACGTGTCGATCGCAGGATGATCTTTGGTCGATCTCATAGGCCTATATGGAAATTATATGTGAAAAGCATGTAAATTCACTTGTAATACAAAATAAGAAAGAGATCATAGCTACTATTCAAGATCCTTAATTATCAAGAAACACCACTGTGCGGCAAATAGAAATGAGGTGTGGAAACGTAACTGAACAGTTGCTGAAAGATGTTTCCAATGTGTTGCTTTCTCCCTCCAACTGGATGAATCTACAGACATCAGAGGCACAGCCCAGTTACTAGTTGCTTTTATAACAAATATCACGTGTCGTGTTATTTTTACCAATATTTTTGCTTAAAGCGAGGTACGATGATAGGAGGGGGTGGCATATCACTGGCAGTTTTGACACTAAAAAGTCGATCACAACCTGTTTGAAGTTGGACATGCCTGGCCTAGAGGAACTGTGGAAATGAGTGAAAAACTTGAATCAGAATAGCCAGTCACTCATAGAAAACACTGTTCCTGTACTGTTGGCTACATGTGTTGTGGGCATTGTCTAGCAACGGCCAATATTTAAAGATTCACTGCCTAGCAATGGGTCTACGAAAGGGCATAAGCATTTTCCCTTATGGTTTTGAATAACACCACTTATTTTTGGAAGACATTTTCTTTCTACTTTTTAAATCTTTCATCAACTTGCTGGTTATAGGCAGCAGCATAGAACAAAAGTTCAGGCTGCATAATAACCATATGGGTGGTGTTTATGGCCTTTAACTCTTTGACTGGCACGAAGGGTATTTAAATCTCACCCCTGTCCTGGCAGGCCCTTTAAACCTTATATCGCTAAAATGCATGTAGTTTCTTTTTCCTAAACAACTTCAACAAAAATTGGTTTTTAAAAATGACATTTTTAGGAACTAATTAAAATACAATATTTTATGCAATAAATGCTTTTCCACACCTCTTTATTTGTTTTTCTTCGTGTGATAAACATTGAAACATGAAAGTTTGCAGAGAGCCACACCACAGCCTGCACACATGATACTTGTTTCTTTTCTAACCTTGTGATTAGCACTCACGCGACACTTTCTCAGGGCACCATTCTTCTTATTGTTACTGTTAGGAACATGGACCATTTTGTGAATTTTCAAGCCACCCTCTAGACGATTTGCTGGCTCTTTCACTGGTGGTCTTTTCAAGGTCGAGGGCGGAGGCGTGACTGCACTCTAG
>NW_019721003.1:363486-496615 GCF_002891405.2 Cryptotermes secundus | reverse complement strand
ATGTCTGTGGTTGATGAGTACCAAGAGAGCAAAGAAGGGACGAGATTGTCAAAGCGTTAAAACACGCCAACGCAAGGGAACGGCTGGCATCGTCCGGGCGTTAAAACACGCCCGCGCCAGTCAAAGAGTTAACTATTATGGTACTACAGACAAGTGAAATATTGTACATTCAAAACATGCTGCATAATAAAACTTGCAACAACCTTCACATGGCTCAGCATCCCTTCCTCAGTTTAGGCTACATGCTCCACAACTGCCAAATACAATTCCACCCAATGACATGCTAATTTCAGTGAACACTGAGAGCGCCAGAAGCACATGCACAGTTTCAAATTACACACACCCTGGTTTTCAAAGCACGAAATTAAGAAAACCCAAAATAAGTTCAGAAGCTGAGAGAGGAGGCATAAAGCAAGAAATTGTGCATATAACTTATAAAATTACAATGCATATTCAAGTAAATATGGCAGTAGTTTGCAAGGCTGTACTTACAAGAATTTGTTGTTCAGTCTTAACATCCTTTCCATGAAGATCCCACATAGAGGAAGGGGGAAGCTGACCAGGAGGGGCAGCAGGTATCTGACCCAACCAGCCTGGTGTTGTAAATGCTGCAGCAGCGGCTGCGGCGGCAGCAGCAGCAGATGTAGCACCGGGTGTCATATTACCTCCCCATACAGACTCCAGCTGTTGGCAAAATCACTTCCCATTTTATTTCCACTTTACTTTCTCTGTCCACAGTAATATGAAGCCTTTTGTAGATGAAACAGAATTCAGCTAACACAATTTTGTTAAAAGCCTTCAACATTCAATTTTCTTTAAAAAAAAATATTCAACTGGAGCAAAACAGCTACATTAATTAGGAAATACTGCAGGGCATGACTCCAGAAATACAACTGAAATCTACTAGCAACTGAACAAAATTTACTTGTTCACATTTTCACACTGCACAACTGAGGCGTCTTGACCTGACAAAGACATCAACTATACTGAAAAAAACATGGTCATTGTGGAAATTGTGAGTTCAAGCTTTCTAATGGGAACTGAACATTCCAAAACCATCTGTCTACCATATAATTGTGTTTCAGACTAAGCTTAAAAATGTGCTTGCCACTGGCCTCTGTTGACTTCCCTGTAGCAATACTTCTTGAAATCCACATCAGACACTACAAAATTCATGAAATTTATCACCCCATCACATGCGGTGATAAGACATACACATAAACAGTTTCAGAAAAATTTTGTGCCAGGTAAGAACACTGCAATGTATGACTCAACTGCTGGGTTCAAGAGCAAAATAATTTTCAAAACCTACTGTAATGGATTTGCCAGGCAAAAGCTCTGTAAACATGGTCCCACATGTAACAGTAGAGGAACCTGTGTTTTCTGTAGATCTGACTGACATGCCAATTGACTGGCTGAATAGCAATATGTGATATGTGTTTACTGTAGGTCCAAGTATATCCCGTGACTATATAAGAGTGACAGAATTCGCTCAAGGCAGTTATGAATCAGTTGTTAGCTGGAGGAGTGAGCCCAGAAGAATTTTTAGTGCCGAGGTTCCAGAGTGACTGAAGATGAAATAGCAAGAAGACTTCATAGTGATTTGAAGTGATAATTTCTGTGTTGAGATCCACTGCCAGGAAATGACTAGTGGAAAATGAGAATTCTAGTGCATGTGAAACAGTGGGCTGGAAAGTGTGTAAATAGTGTGGGTGCTATAATTATGTGTAGTTACTGGTGGTGGGTATCAGGAGTAAATAACCCATTCATCCACTCCAGAACCTGCATTACTGGTCACTAATACATGTGACATAATTCAAAAAGAAAAAACAACCAAGTGGGGAATCAGATTATTTGTATTAGCTGACAGTGACACTCGTTATGTTCACAGTATAATTCCAAATTATGGAAAACTTACAGGTGACATGTGTAACATGTCCTACTCTGAAAAACCATTCATTTCAAGAATAGTTCTTTCCTTGATGGAGAGCCTATGGGCAAGAATGTCTGGTATTGAAGACTTCCACCTTTTCACTGACATATGATAACAGTGCTGAGCTGGGCCATGAATTGGATAATTGAAAATGCAACTACAGTGTCTGCTTTTAACTTTATGCCCTTGCTGTACCAACTTTTTGGGCAAAACACTTCACTTAGTGGCTCAACAGGCATTTAGAAACTGTCATCCTGACTGGAAATTTTTTTCAAATGTGCCAACCAGAAAGGGTTAAATCTGTCAACTCAGGACAATGGTTTGGCTACAGGCCAGCCAATCAGGGAGCTGTATTCCCAGTAGGGGCAGACTTCTCTATTGTCCACAGGGACCAGAGTGGCTCTGTGGCTCACTCAGCCTTCTATCTGATGGGTATTAGTGTTCTCTCACTGGGAATAAAGCAGCCATGATGACTTATCTTAATCCAGTGCTGAGGTCAATACACATCAACCTATACATTCACTCTTCATAGTGTGATGCTTATTACACACAGGAACAATTAACCTACTTGTATATTAGTAACAAAGTCTTGCAGAGTTGTCATGTTTGTAATGGTTAATTTATAAACAATGTTTCATACATTATGTGTACATATGTTTATGATCTATACCAATAACAAATTTAACATCTGCATCTCCAGTATTTCACTGTTATTGAACTGAAAGTGAAAAAAAAAAAGGTCTTGCACAGCCATCATATTATCAGTTGTTATTCTACAAAAGAAATTACCTTAACAAAAATAGCTATTTCCATGACCTATTACCATACATCATTGCGGGACCCTAAGTTACATGGTGCTAGTGTTGCTTCCACCTTCCAAGTCTGGGCATCTGCTATGCTGTTACTACTGACTGTAAAAATTTAAAAAGTTGGAATGGTCTGCAATAGCAATATTTATACCAAGTTATGTGAAAATCAGCTGGTTTAAAAGCAGATATGTGGACACAAACACACAGATGGAATCACTGCCCTAACAGTCTTCTCCTTAAGGAAGGGAAGGCAGCTAAAAAGCAAAGATGTCCTTCTGCCTAAGCATTATGCCATGGAGGTGTATATGGATGTGGAAGTAATACCTCACATGTTCTGGATCTTTGCACTTGATGCAGATAAATGGCTAGCCTCACACTCAAGACGTACGACTTCCAGAATCAATTTGATGGGACAGGTAGCGGAACTGCATTGTACGTGGTGGCAAAGAAAATATCCCTTCCTGCTAGGAGCTGAATCCCAGTTGACCACCCCACAGTGAATTAATTTACTGAGTCCATAACACTATACTTTATTATAAACTCAGATTAGTAGTTGAAAACATACCTGAGGTTTGGAAGCTTTGGTTCCCAGTTGCCTTATAAACATCTGAATAGGATTGGATTCATTGTCTGATTTATTTACAGTAGTATTTGGTACTGAAAGGGGCTGAGAATGCAGAAGACTCTGGTGTCCTGTACTGGCAGGTAGCTGCTGCAGACCACCCATCTGTTGTATCAGCTGCTGCAGTGGCTCCAGTGCTGGGGTTTGAGTTTGTGCAGGAGGGTGTTGACTGTCAGGCATGGAAGTAGTTGGCACTTTAGGCTGCAACACAGTATCAGGCAAAGGTAGAAAGATGCTTCTGAGAAGCAGTCCATGCAACAAATTTACTTTGCTTTGTAAACAGCTGTTCTAATTGCCTGCAGCAATTTACTAATACCCTGAACATATCCAGCAGAAATACTTTCTTCTTCTTCTTTTTTTTTTGGTATTTTAACAGTAGGAATGCTTTACAGATCTGATCCATGTGGGGGATGCAGAGTACGTCAAAAATGAAGTAATGCTTCCATTTATTAGTTAACTTAGCATACGCACAGGATGAAGTTCAAGAACAATATGTTGATACTGACTCAGATGAGATAAGGTGATACTCCACTTGAAGATCCAGCGTCTTCCAAAGAAAATGACAAAGATTTAGTGCACTGTCACAAGCTTCTCTCTGATAAGACAGATGTGCAACAGTTTATGAGAATAAAATGAGCTAAACAAAGGTGACACTCCCAATATTTCCAAAAATTCACGAGCTCTCAACTTCTTTTTTCTTATTTCCAAGCCATTCCACCTGTCACTATTCAAGAGGCCAACTGCTATCAAAGAGCATACAACCCACACTGATTAGATGGATCGGAATGCCAGGAAGCTGGGCAGCTATAGCATAAGCAAAAGAGCCTGAGAAGGGAAGGAAAAATTACATTTCCATTAATTTGACCTCACAGTGAATCCATACAAGTCCTGTGAGGGAAGTACGACCCATTCAAAAATTTTGGGGGCAGCTGGTTAGTGATCTCATTGTACTCTTATGAAATGCATGCTGAAGTGTGTGGTATGTTACAGGGCCTACACAGCAGTTCAGAGATTATAGTCAGCCAACCTGCAGTAACACATTCCTTGCACTGGCCAGCCGAAAGAGAAGAGCACTGTTGTTATTTGCCAAATGGAAAAGCAAATACTACTGCATGATGTGTATCCATGCTCAATATAATATGCCGTGAACTGAGCTGTGGCACACTGGAACCCAAATGTGACTGTGACACTGTACTGAGTCTGATACTGTTGAATGTATGATGTGACCTACACAATGAAATGGGATACTTCTTCAGTCTCATGGAGTGTGGTGTGGTAACACTGCATCAGTGAAGTTCTACCATCCACTCGGTATTATAAGTTGTCCCTGTGCTTAACTAATTAAGCACTATGCCAAGAGGAGTATGGGGGAGTGGATGTATAGAGCCAAATTTTCTTGACCTTGGCACTACTTGGAGGTGAGTGGTTAGCTTCACGCTCCAGCCGCTGTACCTTCAGGGAAAGAGCGCACTGTACCCATTGGATAGGAGGCTGGGTGGGTCCCAGGGCCATTTTGGATGACATCAAGAGAAAATTCTTGACCCTACCAGGACTTGAACTCCGACTCCTCGGTCATCCAGCCCGTTGCCAGTCGCTATCCCGGCTCCCCACTCAGTATTATACAAGTCATAATCAGGGATGAATGTGGGATATGGGACAGAACTGTGAGAGTGACTAGGCCAGACATAAAAAAAGGATAATTTATTTGTTATGCAAGTATTCATGTTGGTGCCTCCATACTCAGGGAAGAAATGAGTCAATGTGAGAAAGGGACAAGTTATATGGAGGAAGTGGGAAGACCTAAGTCTCAGAAAGAGGTCTGGCCACTTGAAGGAGAAGAGGCCTTGTATGTCCTGAAAAGGGCATCATACCTTCAGAAGCAGCTATAGAAATGCTCTTACAAGGACAACAGGCATAGGAAAGCAAAGTCAATTTTCATCTGTCCACAGATTATATAGGACCCACTTGCAGTTGCTCTTTTTAGGACCTATGGTTTCCTGTGACCCTTCACGGGCACTGCATCCTCTTCCCTGACTGGAAATTTCTCCAGTTTTCTATGACCTGGTTCCCACACCTCTCCTATTTAATCTGACCAGTTCCCAACTTGGCATACTTCTACCATGAAGATAGCAGCGAGTCTCTGGGTTAATATTTGAACCTATGACATCCTGACCATGAAGAACATTCAGTTTTATATAAGTTGGCAATAGAAAGAAGAATATCAGCTGAGTCTACATTATATTTGATTCTTAACAAAACAAAGTTTCTAGCAGCTACCAGTGCTGAAGTGTTCAAAACTCAGCACCTTACCTGATGCAGCTGACTAAGGAGATGCAAGACTGGGGCTTTGTGCATGTGTGCAGCCATCTGTTGCATGAATGGATCCACAGGCTGCTGTGTTATTGGCTGACTAAGCATTTGCTGCATAATTAGCTGTGAATTAAAGACACCATATTATTATGCCTTGTAACCTACCATTAAATTCAGTAGTTTAGTAAACCTTGCATGAGAAAATAACAATTTAATATCCTATACAGGGACAATAAGTACATACAAATTTGGTGGGGAATCATCATGGAAAACTGTGTTTGGAAAACCTGAAGAGGAGACAATTACATTACAATGGATCTTACAGAAATACGGTGTGAGAGGGGCAGATGGATGAACTGGTTCAGGATCATGTCCAAGGGTGGGTTTTGCTAATGACACTGAAACGTTAGGATTTAGTATGAAAGAGTTGGTCAATGGTAACGTGCAGTCTGGAATGCCAAAGATGTCAGGTGCGGCCAGATTCAGAACCTCAACCATCTTTTGTGAAAGTCAGAATTTCAAGAATATAGTGAATACAATACATCTACTGTGGTCAGGAGTCTATTTCAAACTGTAAGGCCACACTGGCATATTGTTACAACCGTGAACATAACGCACATGCTGGAATAATCCTAAACACATCTGATTTTGAAGAATTCTGTCTTCTGGGATATAACATGGTGTAACCTGCCAAGTCAATTAGCTTTCCTGTTTGGTTTATTCTTAACCCTGAAGACGAAAGAGACATGTTCCTCCAAAACACTGTTTGACTTTCAACAGGCTACATGGCATTATATCACAGAAGACAGAACTCTTCATAACTGCTGCTGTGGGAGCCACAGCCCTGCAAGTCACTGGAGGCGATAAAAGGGGTATAACTGGGCCACCCTGTTCCTGGGGGATATAAATACATGGACCTGGCCCTCCAGGTTGGGGGAGTCTCAAATCTGAGTAGTAAAATGTGGTCATGAGTCCTGCAGGACTCCAAACTGAGAATGACTGTGCTGGTGAGGACCAGCAGCAATTGTAAACAATAGAACCATCTTCTCGTCAGCAACGGTGTGATATAAGGACTATAACTTAAGTGTTCAGGTGGAAAACAAAATTACTGGTCGTGAGTCTCAAGGGGCTTGTCGCCAAGATGGAACTGACTGGCAGTAAACCACCAGCCATAAAGTAACTCTGACTCTGTCTGACTCAAATTCCACATTTGGTTTAGTTCATTAAATTTAATTTTGTCATGTCAACTGAACATGTACACATTTGCATCTTTCTATAGACAATGTACAAGGTGGAGGGTTTATTACTCAGCTGGGTATTTCTTCAGCCTGTTCATAATGAGAAGTTGCAGAAATGGTAATTAGCTCCACCAGGTGTCTGTCTGCCATGATGTAACACTCTAAGAACCATTGCACAGGCTTCACTAAAATCTGATATCAGGATGTCTGAACTCTGTCAAATTCTAATTTTAGTTAAAACTTACAAAATTTTCACAAAGCCATCTGCAAGTTTCTACATACTTCTTGAGCATATTCAGTAATTCAATAATACTACATAATAAGCAAATATTAAGCAAGAAGTGTTCTGAACAAAAGCTTTTGGTAAAGATAAAGTTGTCTTTGCGCTTATCTATGTAGGGGTGGTGATAAGTCTTTGGCTTTTCCTATTTCACCTACTTTTATCACATCAAAGTCTATTGTTTTGTATATGTCTGAGCTAAATTTCATAATTGTAGCCTGATTATTTAATGTTTGTTGCTGATCTGAAGTGAAAATTGCGCACAACAATGGAGATTTCACTGCAAAAAGAGTGGCAAGCAATGATTAAATAGCTTTTCCTAAAAGGGAACTCAGCCAAAAGAATTTATAGTATGTCAGTTACATAAGTTGGTAAGTGCCCTTTCTACTCCACAGTGAAGAACAAGGTTGCCAGGTTCAGAACAGGACATTTGAGTACTGAAGACAAAGCTAGCAGGGACCCTGGCGATATCCCGAGAAAAAGTAGGCTATATTAACGAGATTTTAGAGATGAGAAAGCTCTCAGCCAAATGGGTTCCCAAATGTCTCAATGCTGTTCATTAGCATGACTGAGTGTTCACTTCAAAAGGCATTTGGGACCGATTTCGGTGGGATCCCGTGGAATTTTTTAACCATCTAGCAACTATGGATGAAACTTGAATCCATATATACGATCCAGAGACCAAAGAACAATTCAAGGTATGAAGACGCAGTGGTTCCCCATGTCCAAAAAAACTTCAAGACACAGAAGTCATCAAAGCAAGGTGCTGGAGTCTGTTTTCTGGGATAAAAAAGGAATTTTGTTTGTAGACTACCTGGAAAAGGGTGCAACCATCAAGGCAAAGTATTATGTTGCACTTTATGACAAAATGAAGCAGCAACTGGTCTCCAAACATCAAGGCAAGCTTTTGAAAGGAATCTTGTTTCTTCAAGACAATGCTGCTCCTCACAAGGCGACCATTATGATCCACAAGTTGGCAGATCTTCACTCTGATGTTCTGAAACACCCTGCCTATTCACCAGATTTGGCCTCTTCGGACTAGTGACTCTTTCCTAACCTCAAGAAACGAAAGTTTTTGAGCACTGAGGCCACTTTAGCTGCAGACGAGTGGCTTGCAGCACAACCAAAAGAGTTTTTCTTGGATAGACTGAAGAAGGGGGGGAATGTGGCAGTGCAGTTGGTTGAGACACTAGGCTACAAGCCGGAAGGTCACAGGTTGAAGTCCCGATGAGGTCATTGGATTTTTTCAATTGGCCTAATCCTTCAAGCCACACTATGACCCTGGGGTCGATTCAGACTCTAACAGAAATGAATACCAGAAATTAAATAATTTTCCTGGGGAGTAAAGAGCGGCTGGCGTGTAAGGCTAACAACCTTACCGCCATCTTTGAGCTGATTGTCTAGATAATGTGGGACCCTCAACATCTCACAACCCTAGGGGCCTTCACGGCCTGTTATAGGGATAACTTTACTTTACTTTTTTTTTATTTTAGGTTGAAGTTAGAACAATGAAGTCATAAGTGTGAGGAGCTCAGGGGAGAAAATGTAGAGTAAATACATTTTCTCAGTCCTATAGATTGCTGTTTTCTTTATAAAGACAAGGACTTATCAGCACCCCCTTGTAATTAAGCCCTATGCCATGAAGACATATGGGGGAGTGGATGTATAGATCCACATGTTCTTGATCTCAGAACTAGCTGGTGAACAAAGGTGTATAGAAAAGTGAATTTTACAACCAATACGCTGTATCCATAAGCCTTAAGGTTCGTGGAATAATTAACAAAAATGAGCAAATGCACCAAAACTGTTATGCTTTCTGTACATTTACAAACTTGTGAATTTTAAGATTTTAACACAAGTTGCATGTGAGATGGTCAATAAGAAGTGATAATAAGTGACATGCAACAGGATGCCGCAGTACAACATTGTTTTTTTCATCAGTAATCTGTCATACGACAGGTCCACAGTCTCTTCCAAAACCACATTTGTTATGTAGCTGAATTATTTCTTCTAGGATGGTGAAGTCGGTACAGTGACTGTCTACAGGCTGGGCGACCAAAGGGTTGCACTGTCAGTTCTGGTAGGATCAAGAATTTTCTCTTCTTGATGTCATCCAGACTGATTCTGGGTCCCAACCCCCTATCCAGTGGGTACCAGGAGCTCTTTCCCTGGGGGCAAAGAGTCTGAGGTGTGAAGCTGACCACTCACTTCCAACTAGTGCCAAGGTCAAGAAAACATGGGTCTATACATCCACTCCCCAATACAGCTTCATGGCATAGTGTTTAACTAGTTAAGCACAGGGACAACTTTACATTTTACACTGTCAATAGTTAAATAAGGTTTCTGGTAGTCAAAAATCTCATTATAGATACAATTAGCTTCTGCTATGGGTTCTATTACTATCTTCCACTCTATCAGCAACTTTCATTTGAACTTTCTTTTGGTCAGTGAAAATTGCTACTGATGACCCGAATCTTACAGCCTCAAAATAATAAGATATTACCTGCTGCTGCTCAAGAGGAGTGAGACTGCTCCAATGTTCAGTCTGTGACAGTTTCCCTGTTACAGCCTGCTGCCTGCAAAGTAAGAAACATACACTATTTCTTTACATGACAAATGCTGAGGGCCAGCAACTACACTGTAACAATTACAAGTTCTAACATTTTTAAAAATGTTCATTCTAATGGGCACTCACATTATTTGAAAATGGTGTAACCGCCTGTTTATTTTTGTCCTTTTCCTCCCACTCCTTGTATGTAGTGGGGTGCCACATGATCTTATAACCACGTCAAAATAGCAGGAGTAACGTATGGATGGAAAACAAGAATGATGTTTAGGGTGCGAGCATGAGGATTCCGCTCAGGGCTTAATGAGCCTAGTGCAACAAGAGGTTCTTTCCAAAGAAGTCACTGGACCAGACTCCACTAGTGAAACGATGTACTTAATTTATTGTTAACAGCATTACACCATATTCCACACTGGTACACAACTGTACTGTTCACAACTAGCCATACTCTGAATACAATAATTACAGTGATTACAATGAATACTGTGAGTTCAATGAATACTACTATGAATACACACTTTCCTGAACTGCGCCATTTGAAATCAGCCTTTAAATACTCTCTTATATTTTAGCATCCCGTTGTATTGAGGTATCATCCTTTTTGCTAGAGTATCCGCCAATAATACAATATAAAAGACATTAAGAATATGTCATTCACTTAAAATGTATTTTGATACTATGATTATTAAAATCATTACAATGTCCATAGGACACTACAGGCATACAATTTTTATACATTTAAAGTGATGTCAAAATCCTTTGGACTGTCTTGATTTTATATGTATTTTCTTAGAAAATAAAAATCTAAAAATATAAGAAAATACATGTAAAATTAAGACAGTCTAAAGAATTTCGACATTACTTTAAATGTATAAAGTTGTATGCCTGTAGTGTCATATGGACATTTTAATGATCATAGTATCAAAATACATTTTAAGTGAGTGACATATTCTTAATGTCTTTTATATTGTTGTATTATTGACGGATACTTTAAATACTATCAAATGACGTAATGTTTCCAGAACCTTCCACATCGAGATTTTTCTTGAAGCTTCCATACCATTCTACAGATTGAGAACGTTCTGGAAGTTTCTTTAATTGGGATGGTGGAAGAAGTAACTGATACAAATACTACACTAGCTATTATAGGGTTGTCTCCAGTTTCAGTAGTCCTTATCTACACATTCCTTGCTACCAATTCTCAGAACAGTAACAGTAAAACTGAGTATAAGTCACCTTTAGTACAAATAATGGTATTAATAAAATTAAAATTTATATTATAGTTGGTAACATTTAAGAATGACGACAGTAGATAATGATCGGTCACAATAGTTGATACACTTAAATCTTCAAGTCTGTCTTCTACTTATATACATCACAATACAGCTCTAAGGTTTAAAAAATTAATGTGTGTGCAGTAATATTCATTCATTTTTATCACAGAGGTACCAGAAAAAAGAGTAATTCATCATTCTCAATGTCTATAGCATTATATGAATCAAGAAGTTACCTACTGTACTTAAAGCAACTGACTACAAGCAGAAGTCCCACCCACAAGGCCTATCTGCTGTGTACAAGCAATCCACAAAGCTGAAGTTTGACTCATACAATGGAATTTTAAGATCAGTTCTAAACACAGCAGTTGCCTGTCACTTTGTGCATACTAATGTATATTTTTTCTTTGAGATGGTAAAGTCTCCTTTTGGAAAACTGAAAGTTTTTGATCAACAAGTTGTGAAAGTCAATGCCTTAATCACTGGCCCATCAACTGGTATGGTAGCCAATTTTCCTGGCTACTTTACTTGAAGAGCATAGATTCAAAACCTCCATTCTTTGCAGCGTGAATATGTTTCTGTCACTGACCTTCAATCACACAGCACAGCTGATAAATCTCACATAATTAAACTCCATTCTTCAAAACAGTGAACAATGTTGAAGAAGTTAATTAATGCCAACTTCTTATTTTGCTCTTTGATAAGCTGCCAACTTCTGAGAGACATATTAAGCTTCATATTCAAGTCCGAGCACTTTTCTTTCACTGCCACAATAAGGGATGAACTCTTCATAATTTTGCAACATGCAGCACATTTGATGCAAAATTTACAATTCCTGTTCTCAATGCATAATGGGCTAAGTTGCTGGAGTAAAGGGAAGTTAAGATGAATTCATGTAAACATTTTCACTGGATAACATTTAGAGCAGACTCCACCTAGAAGCTGTCAGTCAAGTCATGCTAAATGCAGTCCTAAGAACACTATCCTCTCATATGGCTACATAACATTTTGAGGAGTTGATTAAAGTTTTAATATAATATTTTAGGACTCTGCATGGGTAAGAAACACTTCTGCTTCAGGGTTGCATAAACTCTCTAATCAGACATGTAGTACTCAGACTGTCTTCCCCAAACAAGAGAAAGGCCCAAAGGGTGGGTTAATGATACCATTGCAGGCTGCCTGCCATAAAAGATCTGGAAGCAAAATGGCAGGTACAGTCAGTGTCAAGTAAAAAAGTCACATACTGATCAAGGTGCTGGAAAGAAACATTAGTTTTATGTTAGATATTTCCATTCAAGTAACTGCCAAAGAATTCTGTCATTCTCATAAAATTCCTGTTATAAGCCATGCTCATTCTACAGTAGTTACACTGTAATTTAAACCAAGATAAGTGAATTGCAGCTTACATTCATGCCTGCAGTCTTCAGAAATTGAAACAAGCATGGAATAGATGTATACTATAATCTAGTGGACTATATTACCAATGAAGTTATTTAAAATTTATTAAGCTTACTTAAAAATTGTAATATTGGAAGGCTCAAGAGGCCAGTGTAGTGGTGTTGAGTCAAATAACAGTGAACAAGAACAAACTGATATCAAGCTTGTGACAACTGTAAATTACTATTCCAGAACAAGATAAATATTGCAACTAGTGTTAGAAGTCAGACTAGAGATGGATCCAGGTTTAAAAGCAATTGTGTAAAAGCTGAACAAGTTGCATGCCAGCCAAGTCAAACTGGCAGCTTAAAGGTAAAGAAATTAAAAAGGACATTCGCACCAATCAGGAAGAACTCAAACAAGTCATATGAACCAGCCAGGAAGAAGTAGAAAATGACACAAATGTCTCCCATGAGAAATTAAAACATGAAATAAGTGACACAAAGGCTGCCCAGAGCGAATTAGAGGAAACAGTAACAGACACACTAGACATACAGTTGAAGAGTACCATGGAGGTCATTCGGCAGCAGGGCAAGTCTTCACGAGGTCAGTAGCGAGCTGTAGGTGACATGATTAGATGTAGAAACAACATGACTTGACATGACATCAAGGCAAATGAATGTGACCCAGAAGCTATATATTGTGAGTTCAAGATATGAAACTGGTGGCAGCAGAAGCACAAACAGGAAATAACAGCTAGGGGAACACAGAGACCAGCACCATCGTGAAGCTGGTGAAATTTGACAGATCCACACCTTGGATGGTGTTCCATCAACAGTGTGAGGCTGTGACTGATCACAATGTTTGGGAAGCCTGGGAAAAGGCCACACATCTACTGAACATTTTGCAGGAGGCAAGCTGCTCACATCCTAAACAGTGTCCCACCTGGAGTGGTATATAAGTATGTCAGGGCTTTGAATGACCGTTTAAGAGACTACCAGCCCTGGAACTAGCTGAGCACTGAGTTGCTACAGGAATTTGCAGTGGCCATTGTGCAGTTGGCCTACTGGGCCCTTCTTGGGCTACCCAACCATTTTATCCAGAAGGAGGCAGCCTATGCACTCCACTGTGGAGTGAAGGACTGAAACGTGAAACAACGCCTCGTCAATGAACCCCTTAACTACTGAAGCTAGAGGCTGTGAAGGCAGCAGCCAGACAATCAGCAAAGCTACTTCTCTGAGAATACTTAGAACACACGTCAAGAATTTTAGCATAAGAAAACAGTGTAAACTTAATGAAAAAACTGCATCTGTATTTCAGCTGGGTAGAAAAAAGCAACAATTCAATAACAGAGTTTCTGGTAATGTACCACCCAATAATGACCTACAAGGTAAAAACATTTAGTGGATTTTAATAAACAGCAATTACATCTGAAACTGTATTGATGTTTATTTAACATAAATGATTTCACAGTTATTACACAACAATATGCAGACAGTAAAATGAAGTTGAATTTCCCTATCATTATTGCATTAGTACTGAATCAAGCCTGTCTTTCTTGGTAATAAGACACACATGCACTAGTCTGTTGGGCAATCCATTCACAAAATTCATCAGCCAGGAAAGAAGACATAGACTAAACTTTTTCCACACTGTCAGGCAACTTCTTTTTAACACTTTCTAGATCCCCTCAACAACACAAATGACTTTCAACATTATTATTGTTATTATTATTATTATTACAAAACATACACTATGTGCAACAGAAGTTCTACTCAGTGTAAAATGGCACATACATCTTTCAGTGCAAGGCATACAACACATAATATAAACAGAACTAATCATATGTTAATGTAATGACAGCCCTGAACTGCTACCACAAAAGCCCACCACTGGATAAATGTCTGAATTAACACAATTCTGCACATACCAATGAAGACTGTTTTTCATAAAGCTCATTTTGATATTACCTTTCTATTCCTCCCACTGTCTTAAAACTGGAAGGTTTTACAGAGGATTCCACCACTACATATGCACAATAATAAAATTTCATGAATAACATTTTGAAGAAATATTGTATGAACAAATCCAATACAACAATATCAAAAATATCAAATCCAAATTCTGTCATATGTGGGGTTCATTTATTATATTATATTAATGATGCTATTCCAGCTGGAGAGGTCATACAGAACGGAATGAGACGGCAAAACAATGGTAGTTACTATAGGATTCTGACGATGGTGTATAACACACTGATATATTGGGTTTCTGGACTTTATCCATCGTCCTGGTTTTTAAGATAACAAATAAAAACACGACGTTTCGGAAACTGGATCTGTTTCCATACTCAGGTGAAGGAAAAGGAAAACACCTATTCTGTTGGGTCCGTTAGAAAGAGCTAGCCTCAATCACNCTCAGTCACGATAACTGTGTACCTCCCCTTACACATCTATGTTAGAGTTACAACCAGCTCAGCATGCAGAACTGTTCAATAATAATGCACAGAGTAGTAACTTTTAAGAAAAACAACTTTTTACACAAAATAAATTCACGTGCAAGAATTATAGGCTTGAATGTAGAGGAATGTCCAGGAAACATTTACACTATTAACAGTTTGTTTTTATGATTACTAAACCTTAACCTCATTCAGCTCAGGTAATAAAACATTGTTAATAGCAACAAAAAGCTTTAAAAAATTATGGAAATCACGCAGGCAAAGAATGTTGCTGTTCCTCAATATGTTAAACAGTGTACACTCATCGAGTACAAGCTTGCAATACCTGAGAAGGAACTGCCTTTGAAGGTACTGATAGTGGTAATGTTGCATGAGAAGGTTTTCTTGCTCCAACCCTGTTGGTACTGTGGGTGCAGTTACAGCCTGTGTCAAGGTGGACTGGCCTGTGGTGGGGACAGAGGTGGGCACACTATCTCCGCCCTGTAACACATGTAGCACATCATGTTTAGATATATATGTCTCTTTATTAGATGCAATATTTTACTGTATGATTTCCCAACATCAAAGCAAGTAAAAAAGTTCAATTGAACTTGTATCCTGAGGACTTTCTTTAAAAAGTCAAGAGTATTCTACTTTCAGCTTCCATGGTGATACCTTATGTACTACCTAAGTTAATGGGGTGTGCATGAGAAGAAAACTAAGAAAGGTGCCATTAATAACCTCTTTTTACTTTCTCACAGGAGGTGCTCGAAAGAGCCCGCATGTTCAGAGACAAACGAATCAGCTCTGCACAAAAAATAAACTTTCAAGCACTTGAAGATTCTGGGAATATTCTTTATTTCAGTTGCAAATGGTGGATCTGATGATACAGTTCCCCTTTAGTATCAACTGATTGGCACAAAACTTGAATCTCAAATATCCCCAAAGAGAAAACTGAGAGGATTCAAATCAGGTGAGCATGCAAGCCAAGAAAAATTAAATTCACTTAGTGGGGGGTGGAGTCCAACTGGGTCCACTCGGATTGGCCTATTGTAGCCTACTCCGGGTGATTATGATGATGGAGAATTTGGTGGAATGAAGATTGGCAGGGGAAACCAAAGTACTTGGAAAAAACCTGCCCCAGCGCCACTTTGTCCACCAAAAATCCCACTTGACCAGACCCGGGATCGAACCCGGGCCGTGAACTTCACATCTGCAACCAAACCAGCAGCCAGGATAATTTTCAGACGGTCACAGACACACACTTCACAATTGTAATGTGGTGGAGTACCATTCTTGTTGTTTCCATTTTGCAATTCTAATACTTGATGCGTAGTCCCATCCATATGCTCATGTATTTCATGGTTTTGGGTCTTTCATCCTGTTGTGCTGTGTCTAAACTATGGGTGTAAGTATTAGTGTTCATTTGCCTACATTATATAGTAGTCACACACTGTAAATGTCAGTAAGATACTGTAAACATCAATAGAAAGTTCTGACATCAATTGCACCTCTGTGATCACCAAGCCAGGTGGGGAGCCCACTCAGAATGTGAAGGTACAAGCTGACATATAGCTTTACATGGATGGCCTTCTGGAAACATATTCCTATGAGCTTTTTACATACTCTGATGTCCAGAAAACATCCTGTAAAATATGGCATGTAATAATATGGCACCTGTATTATGTTCACACTGTTAAATATAATATACAATAATTTGTATTCCTTCCCAATGTTTTATGAAATTTTCTTTTTCTTGCAGTTATTATAAGACTGGCCAACAAATGATTTGTCGGTTGTCTCTGTTATTTTATGAGCATGTGAACTGCTAACAGTATTCAGCATAGAAACATACATGGCAGGATGACTGATCCATTAAGTAAGGAAACTGTACAATTTTTAGGCATGCCTGAAAACCCGCAGAGCACCTATTAAATTCAATGAGTCTGTCTGTCAATATGCATTAATTCAATGCCCAAAACAAATTTTTATTTACACTGGATATGTTTCATGATTGAGAGTTCTGTCTTTTGGGATATAATGCTATGTAGTCCACTGAAAGTCAACTGATATTTCAGAGGTACCTGTTGCCTCCATCCTCAGGGTTGAAGAATAAGCTAAGCAAGAAACCAGTGTGAAAGCAGGGGGCAAACAGAGCCTGACTTTCACACTTTCAAATGTGAATGACTCAATTAATCGGTCACCAGTTCCCATGAAGATACTGGCCTCTAGAACAGTGACACAACATAGTCTTACAGAAGCTTTGTTTAGTTTGTGCTTCCATCTTCAGGCAGAATAAGATGAATGTGGAAGAAAGCAATATGGGCCCATTTCCATGCTTTACTTATTCTTATACCCTGAAGATAGAGGTAGCATGTCCCTCCAAAGTGCTGGTACATATCTACCAGGTTTGACTGAATTTCATCCCAGAAGACACTAATCCGATAGTCACTGTTGTGGGAACCTTATATCTCACACCAGTTCCTACCATACAAGTTACCTTTACCAACATTTATTACAGTACATTAAAACTCCAGCTGATCACAGTGGCCACACGGTCTAAGGAATGAACCGTCCTTGCCAGCTTGAAGACTAGGGGCGTGGGTTTGAATCCCACTATAGGCACAGATGTCTGTGTGCATTTATTGCGTGTGTAGGTAATGGCTTTATGACAGGCTGATCCCTTGTCCAAGGAGTCCTACCGACTGTGTATATGATTAAGAAACTGAAAAAGCAGCCAAGGTCCAAAGGGTTGCAGATCCATTGAGAAAGAAAGAAAATATTAAAACTCAAACAATTGGGCTGGTGACAGTTTAATCTGCCAGGGTTGTCACTGCTATACCAAATAGTGTGTCATAGTTCACTATAACTGTTGTTCACTTCCACTTTCAGATGCCCTAAATTGTCAAGTCACACTGATGAAGTGTGTGGTATTGGATTCCCAACACTTAAAACACACTGCTTTTGAGGGGAAAACTGAAATAAACAGATGGTAATTAAGGTCATACAAGTAACAAAAATGTCTACCAATAACAACAGGTGTCGTTGCACAATATTCTGAGCTCTAGTGTGCATATAAAGTTTGAATGGAAGCAATTTCACAGCGCACAAAGTCACAACTGTTTCTCTCTCTGCGACAGACTTCACTCACCTGCTGTCTTGATTCCAATTAGAGTACTACTGCTACACCAAAAGAATCACATAAAATCCAATAATTTTTATCTTACTTTAAGTGGAGGAACAGCATGGCCTGGCATGAAGGGGATGCGACCCCATATCTTAATGAGGTCACCAAGCTGTGAATACCGATCATCACAACTGCGCTTGACCAGCAAATTTAGAGTGAAGTAGCCAGCACGAAACCACTCTGCCATCTCTCCCGACAGAAATGGACCTATAACAATATGCAGTTTTAAGTATTTTGAACAAGTAACTCAAAAAACAAATGTTACACACAGAATGACACCCACCTTGTACTTCCCCTTGAGGATCTCTATAGTACCACTTCTCAGCAACAGAAGTCTGTTGCAGAGACGTTATTAACTTCTCGTGTCCTTCCTCATCATCCATTAACTTTGCCACTAGGTCATCGGCAACTTCCTGCATATGTTCCATGTCGTCTTCTGACTTCTGTCGCCCAACAGTCACGGTCTGTGGTCGAACAAGTAATAATCTCTCAGTTTCTGTGGCACTGCCTGACACCCTGTTTTGAACACTGTCATTCGTATCAGCACTAGTCACTGCAGGTCCCACACTGGCCATACCTTCAGTACTGTTACGCATCATTTCATTCACACACAATGTTGAACTTGCAGGAAAAACAGAATTTGTTATACTGTCAGATGTGCCTGAATCTGAAGTGGCACCTGGTTGATGTTGCAATACAGTTGCTGATTCACTACTAGTACTTGTTTTCTTAGTGATCAATGTGGAATTGTTTGACAGACTATTAGATGATAATGCTGCTGACTGTGAGGTGGGAGGTGGAGAAGTCTTCTTGTTGCTACCTGAACTTGTACTGGTGTCTGATGTTAATGATTCTGGAGGTACTTTTGATGTTTCGGAAGAGTTGGATAATGTAAGAACACTAGTGACAAGTCTTTCTGTTGACTGCTGCTGTATTTCTTCTGCAGCTTGATCAGTGGCTAGGCTTATCCCTGTTTCATCTCTGTCATGAGCATTAGTACTATTACCTAGGAAAAGAAACATATCTAGCGTCAATGCAAACTGAATCAAGAGAACAAAATTATGAACAATGAGCCCGAAAGCTCTCAAGACAAATATACATTGCACAGATTTTTGGGTACCACATCAAATGAAAATGAAAAAAATTACTTACACTTAAGAGGAACTTACTGCTTTCTTTTCAGGTTCTAAATGCCCTCTGATCCTGATGAAGGTTGCAGCAAGCTCCTCTGATTCATCACAGTAAAATACCTGAAGCCTCTACAATACAAATTAACATACAATTTAAGCAGCCTCCGTAGTCTAGGGGTAACGTTCCCACCTCATGACTCAAGGTACGCGGGTTCAAACCCGGCGGAGGTCGTTAAATTTTTAAGGGCGGAAAAATTCAGGGAACAAGTCCTCCGGGAGGGACTTTAAGCCGTGGGTCCCGTGTCGTAGATTTACGGCACGTAAAAGATCCTCATGTCTCTAGGAGACCTCTGAGCTAAATTAGGCAAAATGTTTCCTGCCCAAGTAGTTTCCAATGCCTCTGGTAGATGGGGGAAGTATCAAGGTACCGAAGGCAGACCTCGTTGGCCGNTTGTGTCTGTGTGCACTTGCATATGCGTGCCTCCAAGCATGTGCTGGGTGGGTGGGTGGGTGGGGGTCCATGGTATATATTCTACATTTTTCTAATACCATGCCATCAGCACATTATATGCCAGAATTGTATAATCAGAAATTAGTAACACAGATGTAAAACAATTGGAACACAATGATAATGGTACTATAAATCACAAAATATGTTTGTTTCATATGAATACAGCAATGCATAAAGTGCTGATAATATATTACAAACAGTACTTGACAAACAATCCTGGATAATATTATATTTAAGCATCCTGTTACACTCACACAATATATGAGACAAACTCCGTCTTAAGTGCAACAATTTTATTGTAGTCCTTTCTTCTCCCCTTCCTCCACACTACATGTTTCGGCCCTAAATGGCCATCATTAGGTGTGTATTCTTACGTAGCTGCTACACTGCCCGTAGTTTAAAATTTAAAATCACCAGTCTTTCCAATTGTATGTATGTATAAAATCTTTGTTAACCTACACGCGTCCTCCCACTCCTCATATAAATCCTGGATAAACTTAGTTTTATGTCATAATAGTTTCTTTAAGAATATGAAACATAACACGAAGGATTTGTAATCATAACTTATCAAGTATTCTATACAAAAATCACGTTTCATGTCTTACATTCAAACTTGTACAAATGTAAAACACATACAACTGCACTAAGTAATAACAGACACATAAATACATCACTCAGAAAGGGAACAGCAGTGACAGAACAATTAATACAACATAAATGTGAAAAGAGAACTTCACCTGTCGTTCCCAGCACTCGTCTGCCACTTCCAGTCATTCCAGGTTGAACCCGTTTGGTTCCGGAGCTGTCAGACAGCAGCTTACACCGAGACTCTCTTGAGTGACTGCCACCACCACTCCCACCCCCTGTACTCATAATGCCATCCTGACATCATTAAAAAACCATTCTAAATACCACTTCAAATGAAATCTCTCAAGTTTATTATCTACAACAAACTTTAACCAATATTTTAATATGTGATTTAGTATACAGTTAAGCTTTACACTTGCAACATATCACCCAAAATATCATTTCCGAATGTGCTCTTATCTGTCTCTATCAAGACATTGCCTATGCGCTGCTTCTAACACAAATGAAGGAAATACTAACCTCATCTTCATCTGAATAGCCTCCACCTCCATGAAAAGCACCAGAAGCATCAAAACTTCCTCCACTTTCACTAGGATTATCATTGACCCTGCAACAATAGATATAATTTGTATTACTGACATATGACAGATATTGTTAAAAGTCTGAGCTAAAACATGTCCTCAATATGGTATTCAAATGTGAATTTTAATATATTTAAAGGTCACAGAAAGATCAGAACTGAAATCACCTTTCCTGTAACTCAGATTTGATTATGTACAATTTTGTTTTAACCCTACAAGAGCCAGTTTCAATTTGTTACTACAGCGCTAAGCCAAAACACTTCAAATTCAGGTACAACAAAAATGCAGCTGACTGCTATAATTTTCAACCTTCACTGACCTATCACATACCATTTTGAAGAGAACTGTATTATGATTCAATGCATAAACATTCATAACTGAAAAGCACATAAGCAAAACAAACGACATACAATTATTGTCTTATAATCATTGAAAAGTTTTGGACAACTACTACTAACAGAAGCTATGTAAAACAAATTCAAAATATACAAAGTACAATTTACTATATCAGCAATGTTTAATCAGAATTTCATTACAAAATAACCACAGTTCTTTCTAGGATATTCACAATCTTATCTCCATCAATTGCTGTACTTTCCCAGGTAGCCACAATTTTAGGTTTGCAGAGTTTCTCTTCTTTCATGAATATATATAAAGCTCAAGTTGTGAGATTAACTGTCACATATAGCATAGAAGTGTGATCTGCTTGTTATACTAGATTTGAACTAGAGAAAGTTCACGAATATGGCAGTCAATGTTGTATTTGGACAGGTACTGTCAATTTCATAAATATGTCCACGTAAAATTAAGTTGGAAATGAACTAATTCATTATTTCTTCACATTTTTATACATTTTATACTTTAACAAATTTGCACTTATATTTTTAACTGATTTGTGTATACCACTTGAAGATAACAGTTTTTATAATGGGCACATGACATTAATGAAGAATAACTGAACACTCTCACTGATGTTGGCATCTTCAGAAAGAAGAATTACATATTTTCTTATATTACATAACCTCTTCAACTTGCAACCAACTGTTAATTACAAGCCATCCTAAAAGTCCTGCCCATTATTTACTACATGCCGCTGCGCCATAGCTCAAGTGGTTAGTCGCTGGCTTCTACTTGTAATAGAAATAAGTTTCTGTGTACCACAGCTGGACAGGATCCATACCATCCGAAGTTCCCACACCTATAATGTAACACTCAAAGCACAGGTCCATTATATTACATGTGACACACAGTTACAAACTCGGACTGTGAAACAAACTTCACCAATATGCACTAATGAAAAAAGAATGTCAGTTTACTTTGGGGTGGTATACACAACATTTTCTGTTTGCATGTCAGTATCTTAAACCATGTCGATGTTACACATGAGGATGCACACATATGTAAAACCATGCAATAGGAGACACCTAAGTCATATATTTTGAATAAAACTACTGAAAATATGAACACCACACTAATAATGAAATGTGTACAGTATCTGTAGTGTTCCCATTATTTTGTTGAATCCCTCTATATGTCATCAGACACACTGAGTGTACTGTGACATGTTGCGCAACGGAGAACCCCCCCACCAGCAGTGACGCGGCGGGTGAGTCAGCGCTCCGTCATCCCCCCTCCGTACGGTAATGTAACGCGCAATGAGCGGTGACGTAAGACGGCGTGAGGTAACAGCGTTGCTACGTAACAGGCCCACACAGCCCCTATATAAGAGAGCTGCGCTGCCTGCGGGGAGAGTTAGTTGAAATGTGGCCATCACCGAGTTCAGTAGTAGTTGAGCCAGTGTGTTATCAAGAGTTCTCAAGGCAGCAGCCTGCGAACTGAGTTGGAATATAACAGCCGTCGTGGAAAGAAGAACCGGACGTGTAACTGTGTAATTGGGAGTGTGCGAGACAGAGACTTGTATAGCTCCTGTACTGTGAATACGTGTAGCCTACTGAAAATAGAGTGAACTGATTTGCGAATAGGGTTATAAATCATGAAACCCCGCAACAGTGTTAACAGATTTTTGTGAATAGGGTTATAAAGTGTGAAACCAACTGTGTGATAATTAATTGTAGCTGTTACTTGTAGGTTGTTGAATAAACCAATTAACGATCTCTACGGCATCTTCAGTAACGATACGAGTTACAGTACTATAAAATTAACAAAAATATATTACACACAACTTCAAACTCTAATGTGAAATGAGTTTCTTCATCCTTGCAGTATACTGATTGTCGGCACAAGTTACATATGAACCAATCCATCAAGACTGCTAAGAACGTCTTCACTGATACAGCTGACATTACCTCTTGGGCACAAAAATGTCTTATTACTGCAACGTGTAGAAACAAACTACAAACTCTCTTCAAACATCTCTTTAAATAGTGAGGTTGTACCTACTACTTAAGCCTAAGTCCTTCTGGTTTAGCACTTACCTTATCAACAAAATCTTGCCTGGCTATCAGCCATGCCAGTTGCTTAAAATTAACAATATTTCAGGGACCATTCTTTGTCCCCATCGTAAGACCCTGATGATGGAGACAGAAACTGATCATTTTTAACAACTGACACAGGCAATAGCATGAAATGGTTCTACTAACTTCAACTGCAATGAAAGCTTCAAACTTTACAAGTGCCTTACTGTATAATATCTGAGTGGTGTTCAAATTTTTCTGAGTAAAGAGCGACTTCCTCTAAAATCAGAAGGGCCTATAACACATATAATACCTGTACCAATACTTTCATTTTCTTGCTGAACCGCAAGAAGACATACATTTGTATGTGTTGAAACAGCATCTAGCTACACGTAAGTACTCACCACTCTGGCAAAATATCCTCATCACAAAGCCGTCTGGGTGGATGATGGGAAGGTGCGGAAGTACCAGGTTCATCCCAGCTTCTCCCTCTTTCCCAGCCCTGACCTCTGCCAGTAACATTCCTCTCCTTGTCCATCTCACTTCCATCTTTATCTCCCTCACGCCAGCTGCTACTTCGAACTGCATGATCAGAATAAGCAACTTTCATTACAGCAAAAATTATTTACTGATAGTTCTCACTCACACTTCCCTTGTCACCTTGTCAAAGAGAAAAAAATCTGAACTTTAAAACTGAATTCTGTCACTCTCATCACAACCCCTTTACCTTCTACACCAAGCAATGCTATTTCATACTGAGACTGCAGTATCACTCTGAAGCTTCTTTTTACTAAACCTCACATCTCCGTTATCAGCAGTTTCAGAATAATGTTGATTCTCAGCAAGGGAAAAGTTAGTGGTGTAAAATAAATGTAAACACAATTTTTAAGAACACTGGCAGCATTCAACCAAGGCAATGAACTTCAAATATCATGGATATTCCTTTAAGGTAAACAATTATGTCATACTGGCATCCAATCAGGAGCTGGAAGTATAATTCCAGCAGCCAAAAAGCAACAATTTGGGGAAGTCTGATTCCATGCACTGGATGCATCACAAAATCATTATATACAGTTCCATGGTGGCAAAGGCAAGATCATTCAAGTGCTAATGCTGCCAAATCATACTTGGGAGGTACACTGGTTGAATCTTGGCCAGGACAAAGGCTATTCAGACTAAAGTCTTTTGCAGTTTTTCTCAGACCCTTCAGCCAAACGCCACAATACACTTTAAACTGGGCCGTGCCCATTTCATTCCACATTCTTTCAAATCCATGATACACTCTCAATACATCACTTGATGCCACACATATACTCAAGAGTAATTCGCATAGTGGAGGGGGTGTAGTCCAGTTGGGTCCACTCGGTACAGCGGCCACTGATTGGCCTATTGTACCTGCCCCGGGTGATTATGATGATGGAGAATTTGGCGGAATGAAGATTGGCAGGGGAAACCAAAGTACTCGGAGAAAACCTGCACCAGTGCCACTTTTTCCACCACAAATCCCACTTGTTTGTTACCGCAGTGATCCAAATGTTGTTGGTAGATGTCCAACTGTGTTTGTTTCTTCAACACTGTGAGTTGTTTTGGGACACATCTTGCACAGACTTTATGAAACCCAAATCTGTTGTGGATGATTTTATAGGCAGAACGATAACTTGCAGACAATTTGCCACTTCATCAATGGTCGCTAGTCTGTCTAACAGAACCATGTCATGTGCACACTCAATATTGTCCTCATTTGTGGCTGTGGATGGGGGTCTGGCTCCTTCCTCATGTGTAACACTTGTGCTGTCATTTTTTTCATTTTTCAATTAATTCGTATACACACTGTTGCAGCAAAACTCTGTTCCTGTATGGTGTTGAAAGTCTTTGATTGACTGAGGCCCCTGATACATCTTCTGGCCATAAAAACTGGATCACTGATCATTGCTCATGCATGGTGCAAACAGAAAGCGGAGCAGCCATGATTAATGGCAAGACAGCAACGATGGAACTGACCTAGCAACATCAAACCTGTGCAAAAATAGTAAGATGGTAACCACGCAAAGTGATGCTGTGCATAAATGACAATACTGCCAACAGAAACACAAATACAACTGCAATGTGGATAATTACTGACTTCCCCTCATATATTGCGAAGCTCCTCATTATACTATTTTCACCGACCTCCTATTATTTCATCCCTCTTCAGTCCAAATATTCTCTTTGGTACCCTGTTCTCAAATACCTTTTTCCCTTAATGTCAGAGATCAAGTTTCATACCCAAACAAAACCACAGCAAAACTATAGCTTTGTATACTATATTTTTTTTTTTAATTTTTAGACAGCAGACAATAAGACAAAAGTTTCTCAACTAAATGGTGACAAGCACTACCCAAAAATAATCTGCTCTTAATTTCCTCATGAATACAATTTTGATTTGTTACTGTCCGCCAAAAATAACTGAACTTTTGCCACATTTTCAAAGCATCTATTAGCTATCTTTACATTATGATTAGTTTTCTCTGCATTCACTTCTTGACTAACCTCCTTACTAGGATCAACTACAGATTCTGTGTCTTTCTTTGTGGTATTATCTCCCAATATGGCTACATCTTTAGCACAGACCAGCAGTTGGTGTATCCCATTTAATTTCAGTTGCACCTGGTTTTCCTGGACCTTCGTAATGGCAATTCTGAAGTAAAGTTGAAACGTAATGGCAATGAAGCATCCTCTTGTTTCAGACCACTTTGAACAGGAACTGTATTCAAGAAATGTTCACCTGCACACACTTTACTATAGGTTTCATTTAAAAATATCTTAATAAGCCTGACAACTTCCATGGGTACCTCAAACTCAATGAGAATACTGCATAATACTTTCCTCCTATATGAATCATAAGTTTTCTTGAAGTATATGAATAACTCACTGTACTCCCATTTTGTTCTATTACACTGAAACCCACACAGCAGTCAGAAGTTCAGTACATACATTCTGCACATATTGTTGTAGGCTCTGAGACTACTGGTACCTAGTATCATATTACCCAGGATGCAGAGAACAGCCACACTCTTGACATAACCATGAGGTCCCCCCCCCTTTTTTTTTCTTTGAAACACAGACTACAGCTTCTTGTGGGAATACTGTCACTCTTGACTGCTGGAAATTTCAGCCATGTTGAAACAGGGCATTATGTCTTACATGTAACAATTTTCTATTCATGCACTGTCTGTCAGTGCACTCTTGAAGTGAACCTACTACCAATGCACTTTACAACATATAAAAAGGTAAAGCTAACCCTGTAAGAGGCCATGAAGGCCCATAGGGTTGTGAGACGTTGAGGGTCCCAACACTATCTAGACCATCGGCTCAAATATGGCGGTAACGTTGTCAGCCTTACGCATCGGCCGCACTTTACTCCCCAGGAAAATTATTTAATTAATTCCCGGTACTCATTTCTGTCAGAGGCTAAACCCCAGGGCCTAGCGCAGCTGGAAGGATGAGGTCAACTGAAAAAAAAACCAATGACCTCATCAGGACTTGAACCTGTGACCTTCTGGCTATACTGGTAAGTATATAAGTTTGTTACTTTTTGCATTATATTTCCCTCTTGCTCCTTGGTAAAGCAGAGAACCTGTTAGCCTACTGCTGCCTTAACTGAAATGTAATAATTTGGGCCTGTTCATCTGCAGATGGCATGTCCAATTCTACCTTGTATAAGACACCTTGAACATGTTGAGAGTATGCAAACAATAAAATCAGAGATGATGAGTGCCATCTGGTAATCTTGATAACTAGGTATAGACAGAGTAAGAAGGTAAGCAAACACTTCACATTTATTTTAAATTAGTTCCCCTGCAAATATGGTCATTCATAGGAGTGAAGTACCACCAGTAATATATCACTGAAATTTTAGGAACAAGCTTCCAGATTTTGATTTTGATAGGCCTCAAAAAATGTAATGGTGTTTCTGACACATTGCAATTGTTGTTGTTTGTCCAAGGAGCTGACATTTTGACATTATCAACAAACTTGCTTCAGTACATTGTATGTATGCTAAGAGCATGGATGAGGACATTTTTCAAAAAGTGGAAGAGAATTCAATATATTTTATTCTTCAATGAAAGAAATCAACTCTGTTACAACAGATGGGGGCAGAAATACGAGTGTGTGTGGTATATATGAAGGACGAGGAGAAAAAAAGTCTAGAATACAGGCAGAATCTGCAGCTGTCCCAAAACCATGGTTCTTCACTGCATTATCCATCAGCAGATGCTCTGCAGGAAATTCATGGATATTTTTATTATGGAATCTGCAGTTTCACTGGAAATTTTATCCATGCCTGTGGGTTGCATCACTGCCAATTTCATACTTTCTTTGTGGGGATATACATAAGCTCAGTGCCCTACTGTTCCATATCACATTGCAGATTGATGATTAAGATTTTTCTTTACCTTAGAGTTAAAATTGAAATGTTCTTAACTGAGAAACACTGACCCTTCACTCAGCTTTATGATCATGACTGGATATGGGAGCTATTACGTAGCTGATTTGTCTAAGTTCATAAAAAATTTTAATTCATGGTTACAGGGAGGAAAATGTTCTGATTTTTTTAACGTGATTCTGATGTGTAGTCTTTTAGTCAAGAACTCCTCCTGTTCGAGAATGAGCTTTCAAGAAATAGTGCCTTTAATTTTTCTGGTGCAGAAACTTTAAAAACGAGCGCAAGTAATTTCCACATAATTTTGCCTTGGAGATCATGTCTAAATTGAACCAGCTACAGAGCTATTTCTTTATACTTTTCCTGATTCACTGTGGTGGAAACTGAGGTAGGGCTTGGCATATGGCCGCCAGTATTCTGTGTTACATCTTACGACCTACCCCATTTATCAGAGCGGCTATTTGTAGCAGTTCTCCAACCATCTTCATCTTCCCCTCCTCCTCGGTGGCGTCGCCAATTGTCACTCATGAAACCACGACCACCACCAAATTCTTTCCGCGGGGAAGTGGAGCCATTCCAGTCACCAGAGTCACCATTTCTTTCACTCCATCCTCGATCAGTCAATGATCCCTGAAAAATGTATTATATATAACTGATCAAACACTGGATACATGCATTGGTTAGTATAACTTTCCAATGGCTATTACTAACACGTACAATAATGCCAATAATGGGTAGTCCCGCAGTGATGTGCGATCTTGCAATCATGACTGATGCTTCTGGTGTCAATGGTAATGAGGCATTACTTGTCCCATTTGCATCCCTTTGCATTTCGGCTATCATAATCCTGCCTTGCTGGTGCACCGAGTGTGTAGCAAGGGTCATGAGTGATGCCCCAGCACCTTCTTGGTGCTATCCCTTACTCATTTCTTGGGTCCCAGCCGACATTCTCCCAGGTAGCCTTTCAGGGGGGATCCCTGTTGACACACTTTTATAACACCCCCCCCCCGCAACAGCATACAAATCACCGTCTTGCTGCCTTTAGTCTTTGGTGATCATGGTCCCAAGCAGGCTCCAACTTTTACCACTCACAGCCTTCCTAGTGGCCTTGCTGCTGCCTTTGCAGCCTCTAGCCCCAGGGCCTAAATGAGGGCGTTGTTCTGTGTCCTACTGCCACACATATGGTGGACAAGCTTCACCTCTCAGTCCCCCTTCCTGTTGATGAATGCATAAGTTGTTTTCCTTTGGATGAGGTAGTGATGCAGCCCAACAAGGACCTCGTGGGCTAACGGCTCAATGGCAATAAGTCTTGCAGGGACTCGCTTATCAGCTGGGAATGGTATGCTACAGCCAGTTTGTGGTTCCTATAGTGGCCCTCAAGTGTCTCAATAATGTAATTACACCTCATATCTATAGCAATGCTGTGCAGGATGACCACTAGATCACTTTCACTCAAACTGTCCAGTTGCTGTGCCCTGCCATGGCCTCAAACTGGCAATGAAACAAGATCCAGGACATGAGCCATCAAATCTTCATGAGTTTATTGTATATGCTCTGCTATGGTCCTGCAGCCTCTAGGACCTGACTGAGCTTCAACATCTGCCAGCTGCATTCTGCATTCTTGCCATACACTTCAAACAGTCTTTGCTGCCTGTATGTCCATGTTACATTCTTTAGAGAGGATCTCCATATCAACAGAAGCCCTCACTACTTCCTCATCCCACCACATACCTTGAATCTCAGCATCAAGGTCTCCCACACATTCATTCTTGACGTTTGGTTTATGTGGACTGGATGGTGCTTACCACAGCCCCTATTTTTTCTTGGCCAGCAATTATGGTAGCCTTCATATCTTCTTGGATGGCCTTCCTCTTGGCCCTCTTTCAGATTAATAGTTGTTCCAACCTGTCCAGGACTGGCTATTATATTGGTCTCAATCAAAGAATCCGACTTCAGTCGCTACACATGGGGTTTGGATTAGTAACTGGATTTATTTGTCACTGATTACTCTTATCTACAAACTACAACAACACTTTTCTAGCATTCACTACAATTTTACAATAATGTTATATCACTTCTGCTTGGTTATCTGTCCTTGCCAGCTCTGGTGTGCTGTTTTACATCAGATCATTGTGGACAGCATAGAAAATGCCACCTTTGGTCAGCTCTCGTGTGCTGTTTTATATCAGATCATTGCCAACAGCGTAGAAAACGCCACCTTAGACTATTTTGAGTATATCTGTTGCTGCAGAAATGTTTTTAACATGTTGTTTTGTAGAAATAGATACCACTGTGGCACTTTCAAGTGCAACAGCATGCCTTCATACTACACCCCAAGCCAGATGAATCTAGTATACACACCAATATCCTATATTACTTAAGATCTATTTTAATACTACCTTCCTACTTTGTCTAAATGTTCCAAAGTGGTCCCTTCCTTTCAGGGCCTCCAACTCAAATTCTGAATTACTTTTTTCAGCTCAATATGCCTGCATTCTACATTTAATCATCCTAATACTACAAAGTACCCAAAGTACAACTATCTCAATCTTCCTGTTACTTCCCCTCTTAAGCTGAATATTTTAAATTACAAATGATGAATCCATCCAAAGCCAAGGCATTTTGTGATATTTTATAGCATGCTAGTTTTCATGGCGGAGGGTTGTTGGCCCTAACCCATCACCCACAGTGGAGAATCATCACTAGTTGGTCATCTGTGACAGCTTATTCACTGTATTTATAGCTATCCATATGTGGAGGATGGCTCCTCCACATGTAACCTGAGGATGTGCGGTACGATGGTGACAATACTGAAAATAAAAAAAAAAGGTACCATATGTTTGATCAAAAAACAAACATAATTCTAATCCCAAGGATATGGAACTTTGTCCATTTAAGATGGTTCTTAGACTGGGGGTTGGAAGTGATGCTAACAACCTTACTTCGGAAAACCCAGGGCTGCATGCCAGATGACAAAAGGATTAGTATATGTTGTAATGAAAGTCAAGATTCTTGGAGGACTGAATAGCAAAGGAGAGTATACTGAATACACACCTGTGATCTATCAAATGGCCGTATGTTACGTGGAAAACTGGTTGCTGATGAAATGGAACCCTCAACCCGATCCCGGTCCAGACCTCCACGAAGTCCTCCCCTTGAGTCAACTCCATCTCCGGGCTCCTCATAGCTCAGCCCTCTAGAATAGTGATAGCCTCCTCGTCCACGTCCTCTTCCACGATCAACACTCCCGCCACGTCCACGAGGCCCTAAAGAGGTTCCTGCAGGAACTTTACCCGTCAACCGCAACACTGCATCACTATTAATACCACGATTCCAATTTCGCTGCACAAAAAGAACGCAAATATGCCCACATGATATACACCATTCCTCAACAAAACTAAATCACAGATACTAATTAGAACATAAATTAAGTGCACAACATGTACTCATTGAAGAACAGGAGATTATTCTGTGTCTTACAACCATACATTCAGTTCAAAATCAATAATACCGTACAAATTCTCTTTACACTTTTTGATAGTGCAATAACTGTGCAAGAAATGGAACACAAACATACAAAATTCTGTGACTTACAAACAGTCCATATTCACAGGTTATGATGTCTATTTGTTACTCTTAAAGAATTCCTGTTCACTTGCATACACATAACCATTACAGATGCTATAAGATATCAGAAGTAAGAATTTTCAAGGATGGAGAAAACTTCAGTATTATGTTCTAAATCTGGCCAACCTAGAAGGATTAAACACAAAGCCATCATAAGTAACACTTTTCCTTCTCTAATGCTATGGGTATAAACACAGTATAACTGATCAACGGACTTCTGTCCTGAATGCAGCTACATGTGACCAAGAGAAGAGAATTTCTGCTTTTCCACATGGCTACAAAATATTAATTTATATGGAAAATATAGATTAAGAGGTTTCATCATTTACTCTACAGTGCACTGCAGAAAATATACTAAAATAAAACTTTCTGTTATCATTTTTGTATCATATGAAGTTAGGAGAAGGAAGGTGTTCAGAATTTAACATCTAAAATGTACAAAAATAATTGTTTGCATTCTCCTGAGTAACTGACAACCATTCTGTCACCACTATATTTCTCACACCAGATTTGAGTTTCTTATGGTGGCGACAATGACTGCATTCATTTCTTTACTTGTACAGAATTCATGCCTGAAAAGACATTCATAACCTATTTAATCCTTATTTAGTTCTGATCAAAATAATTTTTGGATCATAAGGACTGGATAAATATGACAATTGCACTTTCCTCTTTTTGACCTTTTGATCTGGATAAAATTGTACAATGGACATTCCTGACTGGGCCAAGCGTCCTGTAACAACTCTTATGGACCTCCAGAATTGTGATTTTGGTTCCCACTGTACACTGAAAATAGTAACTGTCAGATAATGATGAAATGATCCATGTCAATAACTGATAATGACACACCCTCAATGATGTACTAGACATACTGTACATATTATTGATATTTTGAAGGTACTTGGTGCTTCCTTCTTCAGAGTATGGGGCAATCATAATTAGTGACAAACTGATATATTCTTACAAAACCCTCTAAACCACATGGCTATTGTTGTTCTAGCAAAGTGTCAACATATAGCTAAGGCTGATTTCGCACCGGACCCGTCTGAGCCAGTCACGTCCAGTCACGTCGGACTCCTGTTGACTCATCTGACTGGCTTCACACAGCAACACAAGGAAATGTCGTAATCTCTTTCACACTGCACGCGTCTTGTCCAGTCCAGTCATGACTGGCCAGGACTCATCCGGTTGAATTTCTTGCCAGTCTTCGTGTGTCTCGCTTATAAGTCACACGCGCTTTAATCAGTTTCATTTGTAACATATTGTTGTAATATGGATGTCGAGAAACTGATAATTCTAGTGAGAAGTAGACGTGAAATATATGACACAAAGGACCCAAATCATTGAAATAAAGATGTCTGAAAGTACCAAATGCATCTCTCTTCATGTTAATAGGATGAATCCAAAACATTTTCTTTTGCCTTCTTTCCCTCCTCCTCTGCAATCTTCGAAGTATAATAAACACAATCATTTCCACGTCCATCTGGCCAGGAGAAAGAGTGATACTGACTGACAAAGATGTATTCAGTATGAAACCTAATGACTGAAACAACGTGACTGGACTGGACTGGACTGGCGTTGACGTGACTGGACTGGACTCATTTGGTGCGAAGGGACCCTAATATGCACAATGAATGAAGCATTACTGTTTCATCCTCTGTCATCTGTTGCAGTGCCAATGGTTCTTGAGTTTTCTCCACATACAGTGATGAGACACTGGTAAGCTGATCCGGTGCTTTCACCATGTGGTCAAACAGAGCCAGCATTTCCTCCCGTCCATACCGATGGTCAGCAAGCTGGTATCGCGGTGTTGATGGTATACTAGGTTGTGTGCAACCATCCTGAGACAGGTTGCGCAACCTACAAGATAAAAGATGCTTACATTAATACATATACTGTACAAGGTAGTAAAGCTGTCCTTGAGCTTAACTAATTAAGCACATGTCATGAAGGCGTATGGGAGAGTGGATGTATAGGTCCACATTTTCTTGACCTCAGCACTAGTTGGAGGTGAGTGGTCAGCTTCACGCCCCTGCGCTTTACCCCCAGGGAAAGAGTCCCCAGTACTCATTGGATAGGAGGCTGGGTGTACCCCAGAGCTGGCCTGGGCAATGTGGCAAAAGGAAAATTCTTGACCCTATTGAGACTCGGACTCTGGCCCCTCGGACGTCCAGTCTGTAGCCAGTCGCTCTACCACCTGCGCTATCCTGGCTCCTAATTCATATACTGTATATGAGACTAACATGGAAGATGTGGAATAAACAAGCAAAAGTGATACCAGCGGTGCTCAATGCCCAATTACCACTAGCAGCTTGAAACTTCTCGATAATATCTGCAGAACTTTATATTTATTTATTTATATTCATTTGTATCTTATGAAGTTGCAAAAGAATGACATTATGTTGCCAATTCATGAGCATTATATAATCATTTAACTTGTAAACTGAATGCAATAGCAGGAAATGACATTGACTTCTGCTGCACACAGATTTCAGACACTTAAGAGATATGACTTCCACTATGGAATCCTGCCTGGGGATTGGCTGTCCTGGTTCATCTCTTCTGTTTTTTGTCTTAGTGACCCCATTCCAATAATCACCCACAGTCTTTCTTATTATTCCCTTCTATCTGAAATGGCATCATAAAAACCTGAATACCAGCCATTCAGGAATGTGAGAAAGAGAAAAATGTGCCAAATCAACACCTACGAATGATGCCTTCTTTTTCATTACAGAAGTTTGCAGGAAAGTAAGATAAAATGCCTACTTGAGGCAAATGTACGAGAACTTAACGAATCAGCAAACAGAAAAGACACCTCAAGAAGAATAATTTCCAGTAATCAGCTAACATACGCAAACAAGGTTGAGTAAGTTTTATGCAAACTGATAAAGACGGACCTCAACAAACTTAGTCACAATTTCATTAAATATTGAGATGATAGCTGATCTCTCTGTAACCAAATGACAGGTGGATAACTTCTAACAGGCAAAGGTCAAATATCTGAACCTAATTATAGAATGGAAGTGGCCACAGATAACAAAGAACACCAGGTTATTAGAAAATGTATTATGAGTATGAAGCTGAGATACTGTGACATATTTTCCCAAGGCTAGAACTGTGAAGCCAGCAGACAGCAGTTGCTGGGGAATGACTCTGTAAACACACCTATTATTAGGCAACAGATTCTTATCACACAACATTACAGTAAATGGGATGTGGTGTTCTCTGCGTGGTCTGTGTGATAGCTACATCATGCAATGGTGTTTCCTGTGCAGTAAATTCTGAGGTGTTATACTCGTAAGTAGGCCAAGTCTAGATTTTAGTTATTTGTGAAAAAGTCGCTGGCCAGTAAGGACACAAACACAGAAGATGAAGATGCTACTTGTTGGAAGCCGTTACCAGGTGATGAGTGCAAATACAGCAATCATGAACCAAATACATAAGGGATAAGGAAGCCAAGAAGAATCATGTCAACTATAAAAGGGTTTCATTATTATTTATTCTGGGAAAAATGTTTTTGGGGTGCTGGCTAGCAGAGCAGGAGACTAGCTATTAAATCATATTGTTCAGATATGATGTGTTAAGAGAAGAGGAACTTCAGTTGATAAACATTCCATGATTCAGGCAACAGAAATGCCTTATGGTTTAAAATTTAAGGAGCAGAAACAGTGAAACACCTTCTTTCAAACTGCACATTTTTTTCCGCAGCGGTGTTCATTCTCCAAGTGCTACCACCGCTCCCTCCTTAAGGTAAGCTCATCCCGAACGGTTCCCTTATAAGGTTCCAGTTAGTCCAGGCTACACCATAGTCCAAAAGTTTTTCTTTTTTTCTTTCTTTCCACTCCTGAAGTGGCTGGTGCTCCCACATCACCAGCATTTACTCAATTTGTAGCCTCTGTTTCTTCTCTGGAGGGGGCTCACCCCTCCACAATGTCCATTCCATCATTCTTCATACCCCACTGGAAGTTCTGACTACTTGTTTCACGATCTTCAGTCCAAAAGCCTTCCTGTTGAACTCATTTGATGTCCTCTTGATCATAAAGACTCAGCTGTGATCTTGTGGCTGGGTTCCCTATTTGCCTGCTGCCTCGTAGCTGCTCTCTTAGGCCTCGGTCCCTTACGCCATTGTTGAATTCCGGGTCATTCCAACATATTTTCCCAAACGTCCATCCTTTGTGGGTTTCTTGTACCACATCGTCTTGGTCGTATCCCTTGTGACTGTCTCCCTGTGCCATGCCACTTTTGTACTGTGGGTCATTCTCCTGCTGACTGTTGCCAATTCTTTCCACAATCCACAATTTCCCTGGGTCCAAATTTTCCTGAAGACGTTTCTCTTGCGCCATGCCATTGCTGCATGATGGGACATCTTTCTGCAGGTGGCAGCCAATTTCCTGCAGGATCCACAATCTCCTAGGGTCAGTTCCTTTGGCTCTCCGCATTGTACTGCAGCTAGATGTCGGCCTATGTGCCAATTCTTCATGGTTCCTGAAGATTTCACTGCAGCCTCTTCCATAGGTGCCCCCACCACCCCCGATGTTCCACTTTGGATTTCATGTCTTCTGGATTTACCTCCTTACTGTCCAGACATGTCTCTGTCATTACTTGACAGGATATCATCTCTTCCTGCCAGGCATTCATATTGGTTTCCATCTTCTCGTCTAGCATGGCTTTTGTTTTTGCTTGAATGGCTTTCATTTTTGCTCAGATGCCTTCTGTTTCTGCGTCCAACTTTTCTAGGGTGGTGTCCATTTTGGCATTCATTTCGGCCAGCATGGCCTTTAGGAATTCCATGTTTTCCATCTCTGTCGGATGGCACTGACAGGTGCCAAGTAGTAAGAAGTGTCTGATTCCCAGCAATATTTCTGGCATCTCAAAATGTGACAAATAGTAGAAAAAACATCGCAAATTCTGATGAGAACGAATTGCTGGACACAAATGAAAAAACTGAAAGTGATTTCTGTGATGAGGAAGATGATGTGTCGTTAGCTGACTGTGGAGATAATGATGGTGATGAGTGTGTGAATGACCATTTTCTGTTGGGTGATATCGACCATTATAACAGACTAAGTGAAGATTTTACTGGAATGTGTGGACCTGAAAATTGTGCATAGGATGTAACTGACACTGTGCATATATTTGATCAATTTCTAATATGGATCTGGTACAGAAAATTGCAGATGAGTCTAACAGCTATGCACAGCAATTCAGAAATTCTAGAGGCAATATTTTTTCTGAGCAGTCCAGAGTAAATTACTGGCAGTCCGTGATAGCAGAAGGAATTGTTCATGCTTATAAGGATCGTAGAGAAGCTGAGTGTCAGACTGTACTTCTTATGAATCAGTTAGTACCCATGTCCATTTTTGCTGTCATTTCCCTGGATAGATTTTGAAGCATCTACAGAGCCATGAATTTCACATACCACAATTCCAATGATATAATTGAAGGGCCTCAAAAATTGTTCAAAATCTATCCTATCATCACCCACACAGATTCAAAATTCTGGGCCCTCTGCATACACCAACAAGACATTTCTAATGATAAATCACTATCTTGTGGAAGGGCTGCCTCTCTTCAAAACAGTATCTTCCACTGAAGTCATTACAATTCCATACAAAGACATTTCAACTACGTGAACCAAGTTCTGTTCACCTGTAGCCCCTTCACTGCGTATATCAGAAAGGAGACAATTTTGGATCCTCAAGTCTGTTCATGATAGTGAAATTCACCCCATCTGATTTTATTTTTGCATAAAGCTTGTTTTCGCTTATGCAACGACTATATTCATTGCACCGCAGCATAAACTGAAGTTCACACAATCTCAGATTTTGACACAAGGTTCCACTACACAATTCTAAAATTGGTACATGATGCTGTATGAGCAGAGACAGATAACTGGACCAATTGTCTATGAAAAACAATTAACCCTTAAATGTACATGGAGCAGATCCTAACCAAATTTTTGAGCAACTAAAAAATTAACACTGATATGCATTCTTCCAACATAACTTTACTATTTCAGACACCCATGTAAAGTTTGAGAAAAGTTATGAGTGGTTAGTGGCCAGCACACTCCCTCAACCTCAATTCATGTGACTTTAATTTCTGGAGAACCATTAAGCAAAAAGTCTACAAAGCAAACCCTTACACAACTGTAGAACCTTAAGATATCTAAAACCAAGTTTTCTCCATTTCCCAAGAGCTGCAACAAGTGATGGAAAACTTTAATGGAGGTGATAGGAGTGCATGTAGAAAGACAGAGAATATTTCCAGCATGTGATGGAATCCTGGCAAGTTCATTTTTTTATAGCATCAAGTGACTGTGGCTAGAGACGGGGTGTGGATTGATAACTGGATTTATTGGACACTTACGCTTGTAACTACCAATAAATATGACAGTCTCACTGGATTACGCATTCCACAGATAACTGTAACTACAGCACACATAACATATTCCCAGTCTTCACTATCCATTGTTTGGTAGCGGCCTCCAACAGCAGACATTCCCCTTCCTCTGGGCTCCCGAACTGTCCCTGGCCTCACATACCAGCTTCTCACTTCTCACAACTGCAACTCTCAACTGACTCAACTTACAAATGAACAACTAGTTCTCACTACATAGCCTAAGTAAGGACCGCACAGAAAACATCTCTTCCAGTATTGTGTTAATTCACTGTCAGGGAAAGAAATGTGTCAATGAGCTGTTCCCCAGCAACGGCTGTTGTACTGACACCTGTTTATACAGCTGTTACTTGGTAATGGGTCTCCATGTCATAATATGTTAAGGCTGTAGGTTTACTGGTTCCACTAGCAGTCCTATCTTCATGGACCTGAGGTAAGAGGACAGACCAACTATTTTGTCTGAGAAGCCAACAATCTGTGGATTTCTATCAGTACTCGAAAGAATTTCACTCTATTAGGTGTGGCTCCTGGTAAATCAATGGGATATAGTTTTGAACTGAAGTATTTTCTCTGCTGTCTGGTTCTTTGTCATCAAGATCTGAATTATCTCTTACCAGTGAGCAGGCAAAACAGGAATTGGCAAATTTCATTTATGTGGCACTGCTTCAATACAGTCAACAGTTCAACTGTATGCATACTGTTCCACAACGATGACAAAATTTTCATAAGATGTACCAATTTTTAAGAAAGACAGTGTGAATAGGGAATGATATACTCCTTTGCCAATGTACAAGATTAATGTAACAAGTTGTACAGTAGACACAGGTGTAGCCCAACTTTTACTCTCATCTCCCAAATGACACAAAATTATAGTAAAATAAATGAGGGCCTTGTCTTGTTGGTATTGTTATGGGCTCAAGTTACAATTTCATTCTGTACTGTCCATACACATAGCACAAAGTATCCAATTTTAGAAAGTCATACACACAATTCATTACACAACTAACCACAGATCTGAACATAATGTTTGCAGACTAAATGCAGGGGGGAAAAGGATCACATGCCAGCACACGTAAGCCTCCTCCTCCTTTTCATATCATCCAGAAATGTACCGTGCCTTGTCTCTAGCATTTGCACTGTTCATTTCTAGAAATATAACTTTTATAAAATTCTGGTCAGAAGCATGGAGATGACAGTTCAGTTAGAGTCTGTCTGGAGGAAGCAGAATGCAGAGATAATGTGTGGTGAAACAAAGCCACTGTCAGGTGCAACTCAGTGAGTGGAAGAAGAGATAAATGCAGAGATGTTCAGTGAAAGAGCAGTGAACTGAAACAAACTGATATGAAGACCATAAGTGACAGACAGAGATGATGAGAGATGAAGTGCCATTGGGAGTCATCCAGTGAACCAGTAAATGGTCCAGGACATACTTGATTGTACTACCAAGCAGCAAAATGAGGAACAACTTCATGGAGGGTCTTCTTGCTTGCCTAAAGAGCATCCATGTAGACTATTCAGTCTACATGGAACCAATACACAGGTAGAATACACTGAAGATATATATGCCCAGATAAAACAGACATGTCATATTTTTTGATCATATAATGATACATATCAGAAATATGAACTCCTAATACATCTCGCATAACCCGTACATCATAGAAAGTTGCCTCTGGACTCCACAACTGGGCTTACTATGTAGAAAGCTCCTAACAACAAAGATCTACAAATGACATAACATGCCCAATTCTACACTGTAGCATTGGAACATTAGAATTCTTTTGACATACATATTCTTAATCTACCATACTTAATAGTTTTGAACAACTTTAAAATATTTTTAAGTATTTTTAATATTTTCTGTAATATATTCAATACTTATATCACATAATGTATCTTGATATATGGTATATATTTCATTTTTTTATTTCATCTTTTATCTTATGTTTATCTACTATTTTAATTGTAATACTTACCAACTTGAGGCAAATTTTCTATTATATAATATGACACGTTGCACTGATATGGATCCATATCAGTAGTTCAATAACCAAACCTATTCCTATATATATATATATATATATATATATACAAACACACACACAATACACTTGGTTGACTTACGACAGATTTTCATTCTGACTGACAGGTCGTATGTCGGCCATATATTTATTAACAGTGATTGAGACTAGCTCTTTCTAACGGGCCCAACTGAGTAGGATTATCCTTCCCTACCCTCCTGAATACGGAGACAGATCCAGTCTCCGAAATGTGGTGGTCTTTTGTCTTTTACATACTAGATGATGGATGAAGTCCAAAATAAGCCAAAAGAAGTACAGTATTTTTTAACTTTTCTAATCTTTTTATCATCTTTATAATTTATTTTTAAAAACTTTTACATTTTAATCATCTTCTATTTTTCATTTTTTTTGTGGTTGTAAGTTGACAACCAAGTGTGTATACATAGGGCAGTCATAAAAGTTCCCGGAATTCCCCTGCAGACGGAGAACAAGCAACAAGATAGCGTACACACTGTTGTGGTGGGAAGCTGAGCATGTCTGCTTGCAGGCACAACAGGTCTGGGACAGGTTTCAGTGTGCAGTGTCGTTACTCTTCCATTTGAATTAGACATGAGTGTTGGTCATTCGGCGCAATGTCGCAGTTCGAACAGCGTGCGAACATCAAGTTCATGTACAAATTGGGAAAATCTGCTTCAGAGAAGCTATCAGCCCTGCAGCCAGTTCACGGTGATACTGCACTAAAGAAATCCACAGTTTATGACTTGTTTTCCTGGTTTAAGAATGGGCATCTAAGCTGCAGCCATCTTGGAAAGGACCTTACATGGTGATCATATGAAACAAGGAAGTAGTGCATGTACTTGTGATCTAGTGCCATTCTAGGGTGAAGATGATGGGTGGTCCACCTAGACTCACTGGCCCCATACCTAGACACTACTCAGATTGAGTTGCCTTTCAGACAGAGCAGTGTTGTGGACTGAGTGCAAGTGGGGGGGGGGGAAGTGGGTCAGTCAGCATACACTCCCCTCTTAAAGTTTCCAGACCTTCTCACACATCTTCCAGACATGTGGTGCATCTCATCCCTTGCATGTGCTCTGAACTTTTCTACAAATGTGACTTGTAAGAAACTGTTTCTGTGAGGCAAGGAGAAAGCAGTTCAGTTGAGTCTGTGTGAGGGAAGTGGCATGTAGTGTCTGTGTATGGTAAAACACTGCATCTCAAAAGACACAAGTTAGTGAATGCAAGAACACACTAGTGAAGTGGTGTTGAGTGAAACAGCAGTGAAAATAACCTCAAGATCATGACAAACTGAAAAAAACTGCTCCAAACAAGAAACTGATAGATAGGATGTTAGTGCTTGGAGAACCAGAATATAATTGCAGCCACTGCGTGTGTGTACACTGAAAGGTATCTGCAACGATAGCATGTAAAATGCAGGACATTCATTTCTCTGGGACATCTGTGAAAAACAGCATCCTGATACGATGAATGGTGGCAGACCATGGAGTTGCACGAGCACCAATGCGGAAAATGTTCTGCATGCCATACCATCATCCCCTAATACTAGTACAAGGCGAATGACTCATCATATTTCCTAGCAAACAGTGATGAGGGTGTTGCATGATCAGCTGCTGCATGCATTCTACATACAGCATGTTCAAGCTGTGCAGCTGATGTTGGATTATGAGTGTTAAAACACCTCATGACTCAAGGTACACGGGTTCAAACCCAGCGGAGGTCGTGGAATTTTTAAGGACGGAAAAATTCAGGGAACAAGTCCTCCGGGAGGGACTTTAAGCCATGGGTCCCGTGTTGTAGCTTTACGGCACGTAAAAGAACCTCATGTCTCAAGGAGACCGCTGAGCCAAATTTGTAAGGACATTTCCCACCCAACAATAGTCTCTAACGCCTCTGGTAGATGGGGGGAGCATCTAGATACCGCTGAGCCCGTAGAGTCCGAACTTGCTGGCTGAGTCAGGACTGATGGCACGCGCCAGTACCGGTAGGGTATAGAGACAGGTAGAATAGCACAGGGGGACATACAATAGATCAAACTGGTCGTGGTGCATGGGGAAACCCACCCCCTCCAATAATAATAATAATAATAATAATAATAATGAGTGTTAAAAAGCTTTCTATAAAATGGCTACTGAACCACAATGCTGCATCTCCAATCTTCTTCAGTTGAGTGTTGTTGATGAATGAAGCATATTTCACAAAGAATGGGATTTTGAATACATATAACCAGCACAATTTGGCTCATACATCAGTTTACAATAAATGTTTTTTTTTTTTGCTATCCCTGTACCAGGCTGTGAAGGCCCATAGGGTTGCGAGACGTTGAGGGTCCCACATTATCTAGACAATCGGCTCAAAGATGGCGGTAAAGTTGTCAGCCTTACGCACTGGCCGCGCTTTACTCTCCAGGAAAATTATTTAATTAATTCCTGGTACTCATTTCTGTTAGAGGCTGAGTAAACCCCAGGGCCTAGTGCGGCTGGAAGGATTAGGTCAACTGAAAAAAAATCTAATGACCTCATTGGGATTTGAACCCGCGACCTTCTAGCTTGTAGAGTAGCACCTCAACCACTATGCTACTGCATGCCCCACAATAAATGTTTGGGCAGGGAAAATTGGTGATTTCCTCCCAGACTCTTTTAAGCTACCACCTTAAAAACTGGGGAACTCAAATTTACAGTTTATATCAGAACAAGTATTACAACTACCAGAAAATGTAACATTGGCAATGAGGCACACAAAGTGTGTATGGTGTGATGAGGTTCCTGCCCATTCTTCTAGCTATGTGATGTGGTATTTGGACAGATACTACCCAAATCAATGGCTAGGATGAAATGGGCCAGTAGTGTGGCCACCAAAATCATCTGCGCAGACTTCTACTTGTGGGGCTTTCCGAAGGGCACTATTTATGCAAAAGAACATAACATATGGGATGAGGCATGGAATGCCACTCAAGTGGCTTGGATGACAGTATGCAACATGGCTGACACCATTCAGCAGACAAGAAATTCTTGGCACAACAGTGCTCAGTTATGAACTGAGGGAATTGGCGGACTCTTTGAATACCTTTTTCAAACTGTTAGTAACTTGCTATATGGCATTCTGTCCACAACTAATAAATTCCTCATCCATAACTATGTTATCTGTCTAATTTCTTTCTCAATACTTCTCGCTACCATCTTTTGCTACTGAAAAGGTTGTGACCATATATTTATTTATATGACTGCTTCTGCTTGCCTGTAAGTGTACATCATGATACTTGTATTTAAGGTATATGTATACATAAATTAGAAAGGTTCAATCCATCCTTTGTTTGTGGCCACACAAATTTTCATCATTAGTCAGTTGATCAAAGAAGGGCAACAAAATCAATTTCACATAAAATTCAGAATTTACTAACCTCAAGCAGTTAGTCGCTGGTTTCCCACCACGGCGGCCCAGGTTTGATCCCAGGTCTAGTCAAGTGGGGTTAGTGGTGGACAAAGTGGCGCTGGGGCGGGTTTTCTCCGAGTACTTCGGTTCCCCTGCCAATCTTCATTCCACCAAATTCTCCATCATCATAATCACCTGGGGCAGGCTACAATAGGCCAGTCAGTGGCCGCAGTGCTTAGTGGACCCAGTTTGACTCCACCCCCCACTAAGTGAAACTGCATACCAAACCCCAACTTTCAAATCATACAGAGGCACTTCATGAAGAGCATTAACATTTACTGTGCTCCAATGTCTGCTAGTATAGCTCTTTATGCAGTCACTTAAAGTGAACTATACCTTGTCAGAATAAAACATAAGTTCTCGGTGAAGATGTTCATTGAACACCAATTCCTGAAACCACTTATAAAACTGAATTCTTGTTTTGTAATCTGAAGGCAAAAGTCTATGTACGGCTGTAGTTCTGTAAGGCCATAACTTCAACAACTGCATTCCACAAGCTCTACTAAGCTCTAATTTTTGCTAACTCACACTGAAGAACTGAAAGACATAACTACCTCTTCTGGCCTGTTCTATCAAGCACCAGTGTCATTATGTTCTTCTTCAGTCAGTAAAGGTCTCTTCCAACACTTCACTTCTGAACACCGTATTTCATAACAGTGGCAATGTAAGAATCTCAAGGATGACTAAAAACTAAACACACAGACTATCAACATAAACCAGCTAGCATCAGGTGACAGGACATGTGGGAGAACAAACTTCCAGCTGGCTAGCCTATGGATACTCTGTCCTCACTGTATGTTACTATGAGTAATAATCCACTGATGCAGAACCCGTATAAATATTGTGTACCAACTTTCAAACCCGCAGAACGTGCAGCTGTTTAAAAAAAGTATCTTAATATAACAAAATTGTCATTGCAGTGATAGGTCGTACTGTCTCTCCTTAAGTAGTTACTATAGGATTCTGACGATGGTGTATAACACACTGATATATTGGGTTTTTATCTTAAAAACCAGGACGATGGATAGTCCAAAAACCCAATATATCAGTGTGTCTCTCCTTAAGTTCACAAACATCTTAGATAATTCAATAGATCTACCGACTCTATTAATAAATTAATTATCAACAGAGGACTACAGCTGTCGCATTCCCCAGATCTGACAGTGCAGTCTTTTTTAACATCTATGGTGGAACTTGAAACATAACGTCTACAGGAGTTATCTATTAACAGTGCAGACTTCAGAATGTTATTCTAGAAATTAAAGAAAGGCAGACTTCAATGCATCACAGCATTTGTTATGTCATTATGGCCTTGAATGTTGCAGGACACTATTTTCATCAGTTTTTGTAACGCTAAGTTTGTTAAGTGGCATTACTGGAAACATATTTCAAGCATGAACATAACCTCAATTTGATCATTCTGTAATGCGTTATCATCTTATCCAAGAGGACGTGGCCACAAGACAGCACNAATGACGTGGCCGGAAATGAGTCATAAAAGTAATCCGGGTTCTTTACTGCCACACCTTGTATGAAGGAATAAACTGCCCCCCCCAAGAGGGTTTACAATGTAGGGTTAAATATGTGTAAACAATCAGTAACTGACTCTTAGTTATTTAATGTTCCTGTATCAACTGTAGATGTTACATAGTACTGAATGAGATATGAACATTATCAAGAATGAAGAGAAAATACTACCTGAAGTTAGTACCATAGTATTCACATGGAGGGAATTAAGAAAGCCACACGAATCCTGAATTGGGATAGCCTATCAAATGCAAGTCTGCAGTCTTTATCCTGGCACCACAACCTGGCATGGGCTTTGCCCTTCTCTGCCAGTCTTTTCCAGACCTCTGTCTCTCTAATGCTTTTCACATTTTCTGTATTATCTAGCCACTTGAGTTTTGGTCTACCTTAGTCTCTTCTCCCTTCCGGTTTACCAACAATTAATATGTTTATCTATTTTGGAAACATGTGTGGGCCATCTCAGCTGAACCACCTTAACTTTTACATCAGAACTGCAACTCATGTTGTGCCGGCTTCTCCTCTGGCTACTTTCTCTCTCTGTCCCACAAACTGTCCTTAAGATCAGTCTTTCAGACCAACGGATTATTTTAAGCATCCTTTGTGAGAAAGGGGCAAATCTAGAGTTTTTTATTTTTTTTTTATTACTAGTGGGGTGGGACTAAGTCCCTTGTACTGCGGCCACTTCTGGCCTATTGTACCAGCCCCAGATGATAGGTGAGGGTGATTGTGGAGCAATTGGTGGAATGAAGATTGGCAGGGGAAACCAAAGTACTCGGAGAAAACCTGCCCCAGCGCCACTTTGTCCACCACAAATCCCACTTGACCAGACCCAAGATCGAACCTGGGCCACTGTGATGGGAAACCCGCAACTAACCGGTTGAGCTATGGCACGGCGCACCTAGTTTTGCTGTTTATACCAGTATAAAGGCAAAGCGATCCCTGTAGCAGGCCATGAAGGCCCATATGGTTGTGAGAGGTTGAGGATCCCACATTTTCTAGACAACCAGCTCACAGATGGTGGTGAGGTTGTCAATCTTATGTGCCAGCCACTCTTTACAACCAGAAAAATGCCTGGTACTCATTTCTGTTAGAGGCTGAGTCGATCTCATGGTCATACTGCAGCTAGAAGAGTTAGGTAAATTGAAAAAATCCACCTCATTGGGACTAGAACCTGCGACTTTCCAGCTTGTAACACAGTCACTCAACCAAGCACGGTAACGCATGTCCCCTATTTATACCAGTACAATTTTATAAAATTATGGCTACAATAATTTCGAATTTGAGATGGGCATATAAAATTAAAATTCATATGATGGTCTATTCAGAAATTTATGAAACATGTTTCATGTGAATAAACTGTTCATTTGACATATAAATTCCTCATTTGGCTGTTTCCAACAAGGTATCTCAAGCACCATTATTATCTTTGTGATATTCAGATGAGTTACCTTGTGAAGATACCAATGAGGTCCACCGATGGGATTTCCTTTTAATTCAGCCTATCAAATGCTTCTTATAAATAACCTGAATAATGGATAGGGAATCTTATATCTGCACTATCTGCACAGTAATTTGTGACAACTGAAAACAAAAGCATGAAAGGTGCAAAGTCAGATGTTTACTGCCTCTGGTGTGTACAGGCACAAAAAATTATAAATATTTTTTTTTCGGTGAACAGACAGAGGGTTAGTGTTAATGTAGCAAACTTAAATTCATACAATGGAATATCTGAAATAAATGAAACACTGAAACATGAGTTTAGACTATAAATTAGAATCACTATTCCAGAACTCAAACATAAGCTGGGAGCATAAAGCTAAAAGTTGTGAAGTGGCATAATTTGAGTATACACTTAAAGCAAAATACTATCAGTGAATAATGAATATTTCAACATTTGTTAGTTACAGTCCATTCTAAACTACAGTCTCTGGTACCACTAATCCATTCAGCCTCTCTCTACTGATAAGAAAGAAGTATTTAGTAGAAAGTAATGTTAAAATGATACAAAATTCAAACTTCTCAGAGAGAACAGCAACACAGCACAGACATTTTGTTGAGTTAGCATTTATAAACTAAGAGATTTTTCCATAAACTTAACTCTATTCACTCTGGTCCAACACACTAGCAAACAAAATTATAGAATAATTGTTAACATTGTCCAGTGTCATTCAATTTGTAGCTATTTATATAGATATAGCTATGCATATCTGCAAATTGAATCACACTGGATGGTATTAGCAATTATTCAATACTTTAGATTTCAGTCCAATGTTCAATGCATTCATTTATAAATTTTGAATTCCTGGTATCCTTACACTGCACTCGAGAATAGTCACATAATACAAGAGAAAAATCACTCACCTCAGAGAAGCACAACAGCAGCATATGCAATGAATGATACAAACAAAATGTTGATGAAATATGTTATAAACAGTATACTGACATATAAACACCAAACACCGAAAGGCAACCCACACAAATTAGAATCTTATTCAGGAGGAAATTAAGAGGAGACTTAAGTAGGGTAATGCTTGCTACCATTCAGTCCAGAACTTTTTGTCTTTTAGTCTGCTGTCTAAAAACATAAAAATTAGAATATACAAAACTATCATTTGGCTGTAGTTCTAGATGGGTGTGAAGCTTGTTCTCTGACATTAAGGGAGGAACACAGACTGAGGGTGTTTGAGAACAGGGTCTTGAGGAGAATATTTGGGCCGAAGAGATATGAAGTGACAGGAGGTTGGAGAAAACTGCACAATGAGGAGCTTCATAAGTTGTACTCTTCTCCAAGTATAATTAGAATGATCAGGTCAAGGAGGAGGAGATGGGCAGGGCATGTAGCACAAATGAGGGAGGAGAAGAAGAAGAAGAAGAAGAAGGAATATAGGATATTGGTGGGAAAGCCAGAAGGAAAGAGACGACTGGGAAGACCAAGACATAAGTGGGTGGACAACATTAAGATGTATCCTAAAGAGAAAGGATGGAATGGTATGGATTGGACTGATCTGTCTCAGGACAGGGACCAGTCGGGGGGGCTCTTGTGAAAATGGTAATGAAGCTTCAGGTGCCACAAAATTCTGGTAAGTTTCTGAGAGCTGCAAAACTGGCAGCTTCTCAAGAAGGGCTCAGCTCAATGAGTAATGAGTGATACTGGCATATAAATGAAACTTATACATTCAAAACAATGACTTATGTAGCTACCATAGCTAGAAGCACATGATAAATTTAACAATATATCCTCCTGAATTGTATATCATATTTAGCAGCAGAACACCCTGAATATCTGGGCTATTTTATACATCATAGTGACATTATATGGGATATACAGCTAACACAGAATGGTATAGGAGAAAGAAGAAATGTTCTTTACTAAATCTTCAAGTGCCTTAACAAACTGGTGACTTACTCAAACCTGAATCTAACATGTTAAGAAGAAACATTCCTACCTAACACACCCTTCAAGCAGAACACACCAACTGCCAACTGCATGGCATTATATCCCAGAATTGTAATATTCATGGTCTTTGCTGTGATAGTCTCAAATCCTAGAATTAATAATGGGGTACTTACACTCACTGACAACCCACCACTTCACTCAACACTCTTAAGTGACAGTACATTAAAGTTCAGTTAAGTATATCACAAAAAAACGAAACAAAAAAAAACAAAAAACAAAAAAAAAAACATGCTTATAAACATTTTCTTAGATGACGCTCATAATTCTTTTCACAGTCAATCATTCGGCATAAAAGTCTGTGAATAAAAATTCAAATGACTGGGCTTCCCGATATCAAAAGCATGAGAAATTTCTAAGGTTCTTATTAAACAAGGTAGGTCAAACTGCTTACCACTCTGGACCAAACTTCATGGAGTCAGTCATCTTCATAAACTGCCTGAAATTGGAATTTAATGGGAAAATTAGGCCTATTTAACCTCTCAACATTTAGGGCATGAGTTAAATATAATCCACATTAGATATGAATGGACAGGTCATTGGATATAAGCAAATTCGTTTCCTTGCGGCAGTAGACAATGAGAAACACCTAGCATATGGTGTGTTACCATTCATGAACCTCTAATCACGCATGGTACACACGCAGACTCGCCGAATTAACATCAAGCGTAAAGAACTAAAATATAGGTAACGACATGATCTTTCCATATATCATAAACAATCATGCATACATGTGGGAGAAAAATGGTACAAACGCAAATATCAAGGCATGTGTTATTCATTGTCTTTGCAAATACAGTATTTCATAAACAAATTCAAATACCAGTCAAATACAATATAATTTGCCATTTAGCCGAGGCCACATAGAGAACGAAGCCAAAGTGGCAATCCCACAAAACTTCAATGAACTCTTTTGTCTTTTGATGACAAGTATTGACATTAGGCTTATAAAAGTATATCCGGTCATCCGAATACACGGAGAGGGAACAAAACATATGTTCGGAGAATATATATTACAATTACAAATACCTTCTTATCTTCAGAACACTGGGCGAACGAATACCACACACCAATATGGCCGAAATATTGACTATGACGCATGCGCAGATTTTACGTTACGTATTAAATTTCACCAATCGGAAGAAATATATTTTCAGCTTTGTAGTTCTGTTTACAAAATCAGCTGTACGGCATGAAAATGGTCGGAGGATGGAGGTATATATAAGTTATTGGTGAACGTGGCCTAATTAAACCATCATTTCAAAACTTGAATTGGTAATAATGGCTGCCCAGTACTATTTCGAAGATCCGAAGGTGCAGAATTCTTCAAACGGAATTAATTGCACTTTATGTTGTACTGTAACAGGTGTTCATACGAAATCACTACGTTCACTTTGTGGATTGCGTAACTTGCAAAGATTTAGAAAATTCCACCAGTTGATCTGTGCTAGATGTGTAGGTAAGGTCTGACTTAGTAGACAGGTCTGCCTAATCGTGGGATTGTTAAGGAGGCCGAAGTTTACACCAAATGTCTTAAGAGTTTGAAGGAACCATCAGCATTATTACGCGTTCCTTCACGTGTGTTCGTTAAGGGCAATGGTGGGAAGGGGCCCATCAAGACAAGATTTGGTATAAACTGGACGTTATCAGGGAGATTATCCCTTGTGACATGAAAGTAGAATGGAAAGCCCTTTAACCCGTTCAGTGTATGATACCCAAATTGTGTTTGGGTGAGGGAGCCAAGAATTTACCAAGACCATTTTTGCTAGGCTGAATCTCTTACTGATGCCAAGGCCCACATAACCAAAGCTGGACAGAATTAAACTGTCAACAGTTTCGAGAACTGTGCTGGTGCATTTTCAGCAGAATGCCCAAATGGATGTGCCATGGCAACCTGACCTGGTACCTGTCCAGAAAGGTGAGTAGATGCTACTTCATCTGAGCTAAAGAATTTCATGTTTTGTACCACCTACAATCCAGTTTTATTTGCATTACTTTTTCATGTGTACATTTTACATCACGTTCTGTGAAAGGATCAAAATGTTATTGATCTTGCTCTTATATGTTTTCTACAACATTTTTGAGGGCATGGCATTAGTATAACATAGATTGTCATTAAAGAGTTACTAGATTACTTGTATATTTTCAACAACCTCTTTTTTCAGATGACACCAGAATAATTATCATGAGTAGCAGCCCTCTAGATTATGAAAACAACATTCAACTATTTAAAATATAATGATTGGTTTAAAGCTGATTTATTGACACTGAATGTTGATAAAACATATTTTATACAATTTTTGACTAAGAATAGCTATCAAGTGAATATGCATATTGACTATGGTAACAACCAGTTTGCTAAATCTACTAATACCAAATTTTTTGGATTAATTATCAACAGTATATTGTCATGGAAAGGACATGTTGAGTGGGTTATGTCTAAATTAGGTTTGGCCTATTATGCAGTCAGGGCTGTTAAACCTCATATATCACAGGAAACAGTAAGAGTGATTTATTTCTCATATTTTTATTCTGTTATGTCTTATGGTATAATTTTCTGGGGCAATTCTCCCCATAGTGTTCATACTTTTAGGCTACAGAAAAGAGTAATTAGAATTAGTACTAATTCTAGAAGTAGAGAAATTGTTTATGAAACTGAAAATTTTGCCCCTCCAGTCACAGTCCATATTTTCTCTTTTTGTTATTTATGGTCAAGAGCAGAGAACAATTTAAATCTAATTCTGAGATTCATAGCATTATTACAAGACACATTACCATTATCCAGTATGTACTTTAACAGTATTTCAAGAAGGAACATACTATTTTGTAATAGAGGTTTTTAATAATCTTCCTTCTAGCATAAAGAACTTGGCTCATGACACAGAACAATTTAGATTTTCTTTAAAAAGATTTCTACTTTTAAATTCATTTTCCTCATTGCAAGAATATTTTAACTTCAATATTAATTAAAGATCTTTGTCTGTTATATGCTGGACGCCTAGTAGTATATTTTTATGTTTGATTATTGTAGTCTTGCTTGATATTAGTATGTTGCATGCTTTTACATATATGTTTTATAATTGTTTAATGATTTACTCATGATTTGTCTTGGATAACATGTGTGATTGTTATGGATTAAGTATAATAAATTTGTATTTCTATAATTGATGGAACTTGTCTTGTTGTCTTTGATTATTCCTATATCCACTGGTCTTGTAGCCTTGTAAGGATCCATGGAATACAGATAAATGAATGACTGAAAAATACAGTGGGAACTATAACTTCCATATGTACCAAAAGTTGTTTTAGATATTTTTTTATGTCAGTCTGATGTAGAACAATATATTAGAATGTGGGACCTATGAGGAGGATAGAGACAGTTCCATAATTATCGTTCTAGTCAGTGATGAGATGAGCACACTTCGGAGAGATGTGAAATGCAGAAATTTCACTCAGAAAGCTTGGAAGACCTAGGGAGAATATTAATATGGCTTTCATGGCTCATGCAGCATGTGTGGGAGATAAGACAAACATTCAGAACTTATTTTTGAAAAAATTCAAAGGAGAATATAAGAAGGGAAAATGAGTCTTAAAGAAATGTGTGAGGAAATGGACTGGATTCAACTGGCTCAGGATAGAATCCACTGGTGATCTCTTGTCTACATGGTAATGAACCTTCACATTCTGTATGACTGGGAACTTCTGACTAGCCGTGTAACTATCAGCTTCTACATACAGTTACTTACACAATCACAAACATGAAACATAAACCTCTGTTACCTTAAGGAACGAGCATTATTTACTCTGTGCTTCAAGTCGCTGCTGATGACGCTGCTTCCGGCNGTTCGTATAGCAACAGGCGTGACCAGAGTGGTTTGAACGGCTGTTGTACTGCGATGTGGAAAGCAAATGGAAAAACTACCACATTATCACTTTTCCTGGATAGTCTCTTTCCAAAACCAGAGATACCATGTATGCGAGATATTTCATTTGAAGGAGAAAGCTCTAGATCGCATCAAGTGGAGGAACTGTTTTGGAAGAGACTGTGGACCTGTCGTCTTGACAGATTACTGATGAATGAATGAACCTTAAGGAAAAGCTTTCTCTCTTCATCACTGAAATCCTTGTGGAGAATGTCAGTTAAGGTTAAATTTATGTTGTAAATTGTATGTAAACAGTGCAATGAAATGATACAGTAGGGTACATCAAAGATAAAGATTGTTCATTTTATCTAACCTAATCTGCAGTTGATGCCATTTCTAGCAGCTAGAAATCTGATAGCATACAATCTATATCTAACACCCACTTAATCAGAACAGAATGGAACTGAATCTTAATCCAGTTGGATCTCTGTTCAAAGAAACTAATTTGCAATGGCAAATAACATCTACCACCAACAGCCTAACTTAACCAAACTAACATTAATAAATAAGGGTTTATGTTACATTCAATGAATGGGAAGCAATTGAAATGTTGTGCTTGATGAAGAGTTCATTTTTAATGTGTTGAGAAACATTATGTGCACTGGATATATGTATTCCATATATCCTCAAACTGGGACTAAGTAACAGTCCAACTTGTGAGAGGTGTCAAGAAGAAAATGAAACAGCCACACATATCCTGTGCGAATGTGAGGCCTTAGCTTATTTAAGATTGCGCCACTTGGGTCAATATTTTATGGAACCAAATGACTATTTCTACGTCCCCACGTACAAAATCCTACACTTCATTCAAAGCACAGGATTGTTGAGGGGATAATCAGAAGGGGAGGCACAATAGATCACTGTGATCGTGGTGCAAGGACCAAGAAGGTCCACATCTTATACATTCATTCAAGCAGGATGAACCAGGTCTTTGCTATAAAAGAGATCTCCTTATTTGTGCCTCCATCTGTTTGAGGCCCCATATGTGCATTCATTATCTGATGTTAACAAGGGAATCTTTAAAAACATGGCTGCCATATAAATAGTGTTATTTAATGCAGGACCCTGTTAAGGTTACTTTAGAAAGTGACAGCCATTATGAAACGTTTTTTACACTTTGTGGCAGTACCTGATCAGTACTATAAGTAGAAGTATGAAATACGTGGTGCAATCCAAAAGTTCCCGAAATATAGTAATAAAAACTATTACATCTTACCTAGATCTTATTCTGCACCATCACCTTCAAAGTAGTCCCCTTGGGAGCGCATACACCGATCCCAGCATTTCTGCCACTTTTCAAATGCATCCTTGAAGTATTTCTTTGTTAGGGTGTTTAGTACCGTCTGTGTTTCCCCTTGAATTTCCTCGGCTGTATCAAATCTTCGCCCCTTCCACTTGATTTTCATCTTGGGGAAGAGAAAGAAGTCGCATGGAGCTAAGTCTGGTGAGTACGGTGGGTGGGAAACAACTGCCATCTTGTTTTTAGCCAAAAACTCCTGCACAATGTAAGCCATATGCGGTCGTGCGTTGTCATGGTGGAGTACCCAGTCGTTCATGCGCCACTTCTCTGGACGTTTTCTCCTCATGTCGTCCCTCAAACGCCTTAGAACATCGCGATAGAACTCTTTATTGACTGTCTGACCAGGAGGGACGAACTCCTTATGAACAATCCCGTTAATATCAAAAAAACAGATCAACATGGACTTAATGTTGCTCGACTTGTCGAGCTTTTTTTGGCTGAGGTGAAGAAGGGCTCTTCCATTGCAACGACTGCTGCTTGCTTTCAGGGTCGTAGCCATAAACCCAACTTTCGTCACCAGTGACAACCTTCGAAAGAAAGTTTGGATCCTCTTGAAGCTGTTGCTGAAGTTCCCTGCAGACTTCCAAGCGATGCTGCTTCTGTTCATTTTGCAGCAGTCGTGGCACAAACTTCGCCGCAATCCTCCTCATGTTCAGTTCCTCTGACAAAATTCGTTGACATGTACCATAACTTAGTCCCAAGGTGTTACAGAGGTCTCGGATGGTCAGTCTATGATCTTGCGGAATCAGATCCCTAACTTCCGCGACATTTTCTGGTGTGGTGCCAGTTGATGGCCGTCCCGAACGATCGTCATCATCAGTCAGTGTTTGGCCACTTTTAAAACGCTTATACCAGTTGTAAGTTTGTGTCTGGCCTAAACTGTTTTCACCAAAAGCTTGCTTCAACATTTGGTGCGTTTCTGCAGCGGTTTTCCCAAGTTTGAAACAAAACTTTATACAGACATGCTGCTCTCTCAGGTCAGCCATCACAAAACCGCAAACTCACGGAAACACAACAGTGGAAATACGTTCACCAACAATAAACCCAACCACTCAACTCGACGCCGCTTGCCACACTGATTCAAGAAGGATCTGTGAGGAGACACCTAGCGCTATTTCGATGTACTCATAACCATTCGCATGCAAAATTCAGATTTTGATAACTTTTGGATTGCCCCATCTATGATAAACATAATTAAAGTTCCCAGAAATGTTTGTATGAAATGGTTTTGTGTTGAAAATTACAAAGATCAGGGTTACTGCTGGGTTATGTCTCATATCATTTGTGTACCTAAAGACTGTATAATTGGAAACTTTACATAGAAACTTAGCACAAAGTTACATAACTCTCCTTTTATAATTTTGCTAACCTCTCTATATAGATTGAAGAATTTAATGGTAAATAAACACAAGTTTTGGTATTGTCCCAGAACAGTATAGTTCACTTGTGAACTAAAATCACAGTTTTTTTTTTGTTTTGTTTAATGGTGAGATGAAAGCTCTGAAATAATGCAATTTGGGTTACCATTGCAAGAAACTTTTCAGCAAATCAACATGCTTATACAGGATGTGTGAAGTGTAGTATATTATATAAAGGAATCAGTTGACAATTGATTACTTGTCCATGTTATTTGTGGGAGACATTGTTAAATGGCGGCCTCACCGTATCATTAAGTAACAAAGAATTGGAAAGGACTATAGGTTAAAATAGGGGTATTTAACAGAGTGAAAGTTAACAAATGAGACTTCATGTTGAATTTTCAACTGCTGTTACACTATTAAGGCAGCGTCTACACGAGCGCACAAAATGCATCTGTTGTAACAAACGTACTTTATGACCGACATTGCTGAGGACACCACACACTTGCAGAATGCGGTGCGTAGTTTTTGTCTGCAATGGAGCCAGAAGAAAGCGTAGCATTCGCCTCTCTTGTTTCTTTCTACAATGGATGCATTTTGTGCGCTTGTGTAGATGCTGCCTAAAAGTATACCATAATGTAGGTGGAAAGATGAACTCAGCTTGCCACCTGCTTCATGCTGGTTTCTTGCTTTGCTTACTGTTTAGCCCTGAAGACAAAGTTATGTTCCTTCAAATCACTGGGGTTTCTCCAAACCTTATGGCATTACAACCCAGAAGACTGTAATTTGTGTTGGCTTTTACCAGCACAGTCATTCTTGGTTTCAGGCCCATATATTTTTTTAGTTTAAGGTCTTTGTTTGTTCCCAGGTCACATGTTTCAAAACTGGGCCTTGTTTGATAAGAGCAAGGGTTGTCTGAGTAGGCACCACATTTGTTGCACCATAATTCAGCAAGGGTTTACCTGCACTCCTACTTCATCCTGGTAAGGGCATATATACTAATGCCTTCCTCTGACTCACTCATACAATGAGTATCACACAAGTCTTTATATGTAATTCAAGACAACAATTTAAGGCTCTTCAACAGTGTAAGTTGCAATGGAAAAAGGCTGGGGCATGACATCTGGTGCACACTATATACAGTTACTTGATACATTAGCTTCAGACGTAATTTCATATCAAATGAGAGAACAGGGTTATGTACAATGAACTGTAAAGGCTTGGAAGAAAGGTGTGAATAGCTTGCTTCAAGGTACTACCCTGGCATTTGATTGGCATGGTTGAGGAAAAAAATCATGTAAATTCTCAGTTTAAAGAACCAGTTCTCCATCCGAATTCAAGTCAAGACCCGTTGCCTCTATACCAATACAGCTGGTCACTTACCTTTGATTAAAACATAGGTCTATTCTTGTTGCAACATATTCATTGGATTTAAATAAATACTACAGTTTCCTTTGATAACACAAAAGCATTGCATTGTATTAGATCCAATATATGACAAAGTACACTTGAATTGGGTTGCTGTTTTTTGTATGTGTTACACAGATTTACTAGCTGTTGGCCCCATATGCACCAACCAATAAACGCAAACCTCAAGTATGTATATGGACTGTCTAATACAGTCCAAAATTACATACTTCAGATCTGAAAGACTGGAGCACACAGTCATGCAAAGACAGGTTTGTTGCTTCACATTGATAATCACTGTCACTCAGAAGGATGATTGCAATCTATCAAAATAACTGCTTTGAAATACATTCAATATTCCTTTCTGAAAACTCACTGCAAGAATACATTTAAAAACAAATGGACAGAGATATATGGCAGCATGCTAAATACAGTTGAAACAGAGTACTTGTCCAAAAGGAAATTCTAGGCATGACACCGCCTGTTCTGATGATGAGACCTTTTATTATTTTCCATTTTATTTATTTATTTTATTTTTGTTGGAGTGGTGGATCATTGGTGGAATGATAACTGACAGGTGAAAACCCCAGTGCCATTTTGTCCATCACAAATCCCATGAGGACTATCCTAGGACTGAGACCTAGCAGTCTGAGCTACAGCATGCTATAAAGTGGCCTTACACAATAGACAAGCATTTCATCTGACATACCCACAATGTGTGTTCTATAGATCTTCATCTTTTTTTGTGTGCGCACTACAACAGTAAAATTAAGTTCTTATACAATATTGTTATACCACACTGGACTGCTGTTTCTTCTCAAATGTGGCTGAAATCTATTGAAGGAATATAAAACTTTCCAGTCCCTTCAAATTTTAAATATGTGTGTTTAATTACAATTTTTGTACTCTTATATACACCACAACAAATTCAGAATAAGGTAAAATCTAGTTTCTACATCTTATCACAGGACTGCAAAATAAGCAAACTTGAAAGACACCTACTGGAAATATGAATTTAAGTAAAAATTACTGTGATATGATATAATGTTTACTCAGATATATAGGGTGTTATTTTCTTAATAGTGTGCTTCCTGTTGTGTGTCATAAATAAGATATACAAAAGTATATAAGGTATGCCATCAACACAACATTCTGTATTTAGAAAACAAAGAAGACAATACTGTATCAACATTTGTTATATTATGTTTTTACAGATNGCTCAATATTCAGTATGTGATGTGGTTCAGAACGAAGGGAGCAGCCCGTACACACCAATAACATACATCACATACTGAATGAGCATAAGCTCCGTAAGACATTACTAAGGTCATGACTACATGACATATCCCATGTGAGAAGATTAGGCACCCCATGCTATAGTCGCTTCTACCAGCATAAAACCAGGTCAACACGTGGCGGTAGCAGAGTCTTACCACAAAAACAGAATTTTAACTTTCATGTCTTAATATTTAGTTTTTAATTTGAATCTTTATATCTTTAATTTTAAATTTTACTATCTAAGGATTTCTCAGTTTTAAAAATTTTGACCAGAACTTAATATATATATTTATGCACTTAAATAATTTTAAGACACAATAAGGATCCTTATTTGAAGAGTTAGATGATAATTAATTGCAATTCATCAGCTCAAACTGGAGCACTGTACGTCTGATGATGACCCGGGGTAAGGATCAAAACATGTTGCGTCTGTAAAAACATAATATAAGCAAATGTTGATACAGTAGTGTCTTCTTTGTTTTCTAAATACAGAATATTATTGTGTAGATGGCATACCTTGTATACTTTTGTATATCTTATGGGTGTTATTTGTTGAATACTGTACCATTTACTTCAAACAGTTCCTCAGTGTCGGTAGAATGAGTAACTGCATTCTACTGCCAGTGCGAATGCTGACTACCACAGAAGACAATATAAAATTGAAAGCACTACATACAGTAGTGTCCTTCAATATAACAAAATATACTGTTCGAAAGCATACAGTATCAGTAACAAGTAAGTCAGCACATTCATATTCCTCATTGTAACATCTCCCAAAGGGAATTGTCTGATCTGACATGTTGAAACCTTCCCTGATTTTTTTTTTCACTGCAAGAGTACACACAACAAAATCCACTGTCAAAATTTTAGCTGCTAATACGCACTGCAAGTATTTTTTAAAAATTGCTGAACATAGCCAATATTGTAGCCTGCCAGATGCTTGGAGAAATGTCCACCCCTAGAAGAGCAGTATGCAACATGCAACACAGCAGACTCAGCCTAGGATGGGGTTGTACAAACCTTTGCCACGCACAGAAAAAATGAGTAACTTCAGCAATTTTTAAAAAAATACTTGCAGTGCGTTATTAGCAGCTAAAATTTTGACAGTGGATTTTGTTGTGTGTACTCTTGCAGTGGGGGGAAAAAAAAAATCAGGGAAGGTTTCAACATGTCAGATCAGACCTTTCCCTTGTCAGACATGTTAATCAAGCTACCAGTTTTTCTTATAACTGTTTCTTCAGCTGTTTCCATTAACTGATTTGGATTCTGAAGACGTAATAAGAACTACAGTAAAGCTCTCAATAGTCATGCCTCTACTGTTATATGCTTATGTTTCTGAGTGTCAATGCTTCATGTTAGAACAGAGAGGATACTGACTACAAAATCGATAGCAACAGCACTACAGAAGTGAAATATATATATAAATAGTATGTATCACTGTTTTATACATTTGTATGTCAAAATTTATAAACAGCTGCTTGTATTGCAATAACCACACCTCACTGCCAAACATATATGACTAGTGTACATATCCAACCACAAAACTGGCTGTAATTTTCATTACGCTCTTTCATATCTATTCCTTTTTTTCTTTACAACATACATGGCATATCACAATCTTTGACCAATATGATATGAAGATCATAATCTGTACTAAACAGTCTAAATCAAATATACACATATTCTAAGTAGCCCAATCATCTAGATGTATTGTCAGTGAATTAGTATATCATGAAACCTCTGCTAGTTCCATATAGAAGGTAGAGCACTGTGCTATCAGCCTGGATATTTAATTTTTAAACAAGATTTTGCTATGTTTTACTATGTTATAAGGGGCAGATTCTTTAATTTTGCTGCATTGTACTATGTTAGAAGGACCAAACGGTTAACTGCTAGCACCACACTCCATTACTAAATACCAAATTAACTGCCAATTATAACTCAGACTATGTTTCTTCAATGTTAAGTCAGTTTTACAAATCTAATAGTCCTAAATATGGAAGTGAATAATGCCACATGTACAAGTCATGAGTATGTTACATTCATTCAGTTAAATGTTGTTTATGAATATTCATAATGAAATGCATCATACATATATCCTTATATATAACATTCTTAAGGCAAGGAGAAATCTGTTTAGCATGAACTGATAAACACAGTTACAACAGAAAGGAAAGAAAAATGACATGATTAAGAAATATGAAAAGAAATTTGTATAGCTAGGGCACAACAAAAGGTACCCTTTAACAACAATTAGTTTTACACTTTTCTTGGACTTATCTTGATTTTATAGGACTTAAAATTATACAAAAGTTACTGCTGCTCAGAGCAATACTGAATAATGTCCATTGCATCTGGAATGTTTTGTCTTATTTTAATCTGTTTGTTGACTTATATATATATATGAGCCACATATTTTACAATCCCCAATCTGTGAGAAGAAAAATATCCAAACTGATTGAGACAACACACAAACAGTGGTATTATCTTACAAGTTTTATATAAAAATAAAATTAAAGAGAATAAATATATGCTCAATAAATTATGAGTATGGAATAAAATTACAATATATGGAGATTTTAAATTGTTTAAAAAACCAACAGTATGATTCATTTGTTAAAATATTGTGGCGTATTTGCTCTATGCAGGAACTGTTGAGCCACAGAGGTCTCAGGGCACCCTTGCAATGGGAGATTTTCGGATTGTATTGGTGCATTGCTAGGTGACAACTCTGTGAACACTTTGATAGTGCAACATCCCCACTTATCCCGTCACTATGCAATGCTCGGTAAATACCCCTCCCTGCTAGGCTGTCACATCATGCAACAGTGGAGTCTGTGCAGCGACTGTTGCTAGGCAATCAGTTGGTAAACATGTCCAACAATACAGGTTGTTTTCTGTGTGGTCCGCGAGAGGCCTGTGTAAGGGGGTTCAATGCACCAGACTTTTCAGTTGAAATATAGAAGCCGCTGAAATGACAGTTGAATTATAGCAGTCGTCAAGTACAGTTGGAACACAGGACAATGATCATACAGAGTTGAAAGCAGCGTTGAAATACAGAATTGTGAAAGTGAAGAAGTTATAAGCGACAATAATTGTACTTACGTATGTAAGTGTAAGAGCGAGTGTGCAATAAACATATTCGCTAAATCCAAGACTGGCGTGAAGCTATTTTTCGCATCACACAGCCAACACGCGACAATATTTATAAGATTCTAAAAGGTTCTGATGATGGCATATAACACTCAAAATTACCGGGTTTTTGGACTTTGTCCATCTTCCATATTCTAAAAAACTAGAGAACATAACATAAAAGAAATTGGATCTGTTTCCATTTTCAGGTGATTGGGAGACACCTGCTACACTCGGTCCCTTAGAAAGAGCTAACTTCAATCACTGGACTCAAGACAGTAGGCGTCTCTCATTCATCTGAGGCCAGAAACACATCCAGTTTCTGAAACATATTCTCTAGTTTTTAGAATACCAGACAGCGGACAAAGTCCAAAAACCCAGTAATTCTGAGTATATAACATGTATATACATACACACATATATAATGTCCATTTGGTATGCACAAGGAAAAGCCTGATTCCAGCCCTCTATATTTACATTAGCACTTGAAACTTCTCATTGTTCCTGTGGAACTCTCTTGGTATTAAAATTCACACTTCAATAGCATTAATCTCTTTCTACTATTCAAACACTATGTAACGTGTTCGGAAAAGACACTTCCACAGTAACGCAACAACAGTGAGCCGTTGCGTTGAGAGCGTCGAATCTCCACGGTTACAACGAATACACGGAGAGTTCCCACAGAGACAACACAATAACAGTGGGTCGTTGCATAGGAATCGCAGAATCAACAAAGCAGCGTTTCCATCCTTATAACAGAGGGTTCATTTGCATAGCAGCGGCCAAGGGTATAAAAAGGGGTTGAATGCATTCGCCAGACAGTCTCGTGGCAGATGCCGAGAGATATGGAAGTAAGTCTGGGAATAGCCGCTACTGAAGAGATCAGAGCCAAGATCAGTGGTACAAGAAGTAATCATAACAGCGAAGCAGTGGATAATAATTGTACTCGTAAGTGTATAAGTGAAGCGTCCAATAAAGATTCGCTGAATCCGAGACCCACCCATAGTTATTTGTCGCGTGCCATACCCAACATGTGACAACTACATGAATCAGCCCAATTGGCCACCATTAGATGTGCAAGTTGTAGATGAAACTGCTGGCCCAGTGTCAAGCTGCTACACTTTGCATTTTAGGGTGTAAAATACTTCATGCTGTAATTATTTTGTTGTATGCACATGTTGTGGTCCAGGTGTATATGGGTTTTCTTTGGTGCTGTCTGTAGCTGTGAACATGCAGTGTTCGAATAATAGGAAGAGACAAATGCTTCTGAAGGTGTGAGTACTAATTTAAAATACAAAGTGCAAAAGGATGCTGCAGTATAATATTTACAACTGAGCATTTAATGATGAATGTGAAAGCATTTTGTAAACTGACTTAACAATTCTCACACAAAACATGAAACTTTGTCATAACTATGAAGACTCTTAAGGTATAACTAAAACATGATCCAATACAGTTTTCTGCTTATGGCTATTCTTAACTATGGAATCCTTTCAGTAAACAGTTACTTTCAGCATTTTGACCTCCAAGTTTCTATAATAATTTGCACAGAAATTAAATACTAGTGAAATATATAAATAACTACAAATTCTAATATCAAAATTTTCAGAAATCCTGTAAGAACTTGGAAGAAAAAAGTGCAAATAATTTTAACATACCTGTTCCCAAGGAAGGGTTCTCATAGCCTTACAAAAATTCTAACAAGAACTGAACCCTACAAAATTAAATTACTTTAACTTCATACTACCATTCATTCACACACACACGCGCGTATGTTCATGCACACAACCGCTAGAATTACTTTAATGTCCAATGGTTGGTGTTGGGAAAATAATTTCCTGCAATATCACCTGTGTGCTGATTCAGTGGCACTCCTCATCTGCATACTACATAAAGGTGAGTTTCATTGCCTGCATGCGGTGTCCACAATTCTATATGAAACATGTTTCTTTCAATTACACCCCCCCCATACTGCTTATCCGACCTGCAGAATACAGTCACTCGAGTGAAACAGCTTTCAATTTTAAAGTCAACATATTTCATTTTCCTGAAGTGCTATACACATCATAATAATTATTATTGCATACTGTAAAATACTTTCAGGGTACAAATGAAGAGGCCTATGTTCTCAGCCTAGCTACGCAAGACTGCACACACTGAGTGTATTCACACTAATAGCTCTGAATCTCATCTTCTACGCACTCATGCTAGGTGAGTCTCTAACCCTTGAGCTGCTTCATGAGTCCTTCAGTTGAAAGCGACTTGGGTCGCTCAATCGGAAGACCCAGAGCCCTATCCCATACCAGAGATGCCAGAACTCCCAAAGCTCGAGACACACCAAACAAAACTGTGTAGTAGTTCATCTCCTTCATACCATAATACTGAAATTAGGAACAAAGTAAGTCATAAGCTTAATTATCAAGAGACACAATTTCAACTATGTGAAATGCTCGCTGCTCAATGAAACAAACATAATCAGACCTATGTATGTGAATTTTAAAATATGAAGTGTGGTGAATAAAGTAACAATGCAGAACTTGACTTAGAAATGTAATAAGATTATAAACAGAGATGAAGTTTCTGCGCAGTATGAAGAAACTAATAAGAATGGATAAAGCATGAATCCAGATTTATTTGGCAAGATCTGAAATCAGGAAGTGTATAAGAAATGTTGGTCAAATTAAATGGCGATAAGGAAAGGTGTTACACATGGACATAGAACTCCATTCAACAATAAATAACAGCTAGCCGGAGAGATCCAAGTGAGGGAATATATACAAAACAGAGAGGAAACAGGTACAAAGGAAATGGGTGAACAGAGAATTGCAGAGTAGGCTTTGTCATAAGACAGCCCATACTGGTGGAAATGTCAAACGCTGATGATGGCATCAGAATGAATGCAATCCTGAATTCAGAAATGCTGTAGGTAAAAAATGTAGGTACAGATATGGCTTAAATACATAAGAGGTTCTAAGCGTAACTTATGCAGTCCTACAAATCTTGCCACATTTACTTACTCATGGAGCTGAGCCCTTCTGGAGGAGCCACCAATTCTGCAGCTACTCAAGAATTTCCCAGCATTTTATGGAACCCGAAGGTTCATCACAGTGTTCACAAGAGCCCTCCACTGGTCCCTATCCTGAGCCAGATCTATCCAATCTATACCATCCCATCCTATCTCTCTAAGATCCATTTTAATATTGTCCACCCACCTATGCCTTGGTCTTCCCAGTGGTCTCTTCCTTCTGGCTTTCCCACCAATATCCTATACGCATTCCTCGTCTCCCCCATTCATGCTACATGACCTACCCACCTCATCCTCTTAGGTAAAATAAATGCATAATCAAACAATATGCATCTGTTATGCGCTGCATCCTATTGTGTCATGTACAATGAGAATTTTTATATCCGTCGACACAACAATTTCTTATAAAAATATACAAATATAGATTATTTACATTAAAATCTTAAAACCTTAAAAACATGACATGTTTTGACCCTTACTGAGTTATCATATTCTGAATATGACTATGTAACATGTAATATTATGCTTGGTAACAAACTCTTGGTATTATTTACTTTTACTCCAATTATGTTGGTACTGGATATAATCAGTGAAATTGATGTGTATTAGTTGAAGGATAAATTGAGGTCAAAATTAAGACTAAAATGCATGTATATGTATTAGTTAGTTCGCTGGTATACTGGTTGCTCTGATCTGCTCCCTTCCTAGTGGATTTGATGTATGAACTGTTGCATAGAACAGAAAATTATGTATTTTTTTCTGAAAGTTTGCAACATTGATTAATTAGGTTGCACAAATGTAAAATCCATTAAAGTTTAACATTACTGTTAGAGAATTTGGCTGGGACCATTCAAATAGTATGTAAATTTATAAAAAAAAACGTAAAATTCGGGTTCATAAAATTGAAGTTTCACTTATCATGTCATTCTCCTGGAAACTCTGAGAAAACCACAAAGAACCTATATGTATTTGGTTATGCTGTTAAGTCAAGTAAAATTTTCTGTAGTAAGGAGCTGCCGTTCACTGTATCTGTTATAATTTTGATGAAATCAAATAATGAGCATACTCACCTGAAGTAGGACACCTGAATGAGCATCCACATTGGGCCAAGGATTCTTTACCTTCCCAGTCTCCATAAGAATGGGAGGAACCACCTTGTAAACCTGAGACACCAACTGCAAAGCAATATATTGATGTAATTAATATCTATTTATATATTCATCCCAATGTTATTTTTTGAAAGGGAAACTACCTGTAACTACATTCTTAGGAACAAACTATATTAACTTTTACAATGATTTCCTTCTGCTGGAAACAAGAATTGCACTACTTTGGGCCCTGACCATTACACAATACCATGGTGCCCAGACATTTCTAGCATAAATGAATCCAAAACTGTACATATAATGGATGACACAAAAATGTTTTAAAAAATGATAAAAATGAAGGGCTCCAGAGATTTCAATAATCTCTCACAAATTATGCAAAACAGATCCAAGTATGTACACAAAAATGTTTATTCGGTTTCCTGATTCCATGCCTCTACTCAGTATTGGTTCAGAATTGCAGAGCTTGTATTTGTACCAAATTTAACTCTTAACTACATGATACTGTTTTGAATTGCCAAGTAATTTCATGTTGATGGTCCCAGCTCCGCTCCAGTCTTTGAGTCACTCAGGAATTTAGATTAATTAAGAAATTGTGGTGTTCTTTTGTAATTCTTTTCACTGGCTGCGAGAAATAGATTGAAAGAGCCTCCAATTGATAGGCCTCAATCTGTCATAGAAGTAAAGATCACGTACAGGAGTTTTACAGTGCTGTACTTTAAAAAAAAGTCTCGAAAGTCTAGTCAAGTATATACTACCACAGTCAATAAGTTCGTGGAATGGCTGCAAAGCGCTGTAGGGGAATTTACTGCCAATATGTTTCAGCAATGTTTTCGATAGCTATATCAACATTTGCAGACTTGCATAGCAGCCAATGGCAACTATTTTGAGGGCCAATGTGGATCTGAGTAAGTGTATGTGAATACCACTAATATGATGCGATAAAACCACATTCCACGAACTTAATGACTCTATCACGTATTACAATGTGTGATATCATGATGGTGACATCAAGTAGTTACCCCAAAGTAAGACAATATAGTGAATATATTTGCTTATCCTTGTAGTACACAATGACAAGTAAATGAAAAACTATAGTTACATGGTTAAGAAATAAGGGGGAAGGGTAAAGCCATCCCTGTAACAGACTGAGTCAACTTATTTTGGGGGACAGGTAACTAGAAGGTTATAATTTACGGTGAGCACCACAGGGACTGGAATAATAACATTATGAATAGTTTTGCAATTTTTGTTCTCACAGCAAGAAATTTACAAGACATCTAAAATATTGGTTTTGGTACATACTATCTCACGTAAGAAAATAAATCATTTTCTTGCACAATATCAGCAATATTTCCCCATGAATGCATAAATTAATGTGAACCTGAACATAATCTACCAATTTAGAAGTTCTCAGTACTACAGAGAGATTAATCTCATTCTATGGAAATTACGTGCTTTGCAATCATCAGCAAGACTACTACAAATATTTTCAGTATCTTGTGGGCACCCAAAAATCCTTTTGAGGGAACCATGGTGCCCGCAGGCATACAACTGGTAATCCAAGCTCTAGATATGACAGCAGTTTCTTACTTTGAAGAGTGGGTCATTGGGCAAATGTTTCTGTGCAAATTCCCTCTGGCAAGTGTAGCGAGGATCTGTCTTACGAAGGACAGCATGACCGTAGCCTGGAACAACCTGCCCACTCTTCAATGTCTTCCAGATGAATTCCTTTAGTGCATCATCTGATACATTATCACCTAGTTCTTTCTGCACTTTCTTGAGGAATATTAACACCTGAAACATACAAAGACATACCTGAAAGTCTAATATTCTAGGGTGACTGAATCAAGGGGGATGAGATTGGTGGTTAGAAAACCTTAAGGAAGAGATAATTTTTTGACATGTACAAAGTAGTATGAAAGAAGGATAATATAAATACAGATCTCAAGAACCATGATGTGCACTGGATTGGGCTGGGTCAGGATGTTATTAACCCGGCACTGGTGAGGTGGGAAAATGTAACAAAAGTGGTAAGGTGGGGTCCCACAGACCCCAGACATACTGTTGACTACATCAACCCCACCTTTTGTTTGGTCGTGAAACAGAATGATTCCCGGTTTAGATGTTCTCTCATCTACATTATCATCATAATGTAATGTGGAACTCATTATATTTTTTGGCGCAAGTGAAGCTATGGTGATATTGCAAAAATGGTAGTCATTGGGCTTCTTTGCTTGGTATTGATGAAGTCAGGTGACTATTCTCTTCTATTTTTCTTGATTGTTGCCACCATAGCTTATGATCTTCTACCAAGGATTTAGCCAATGGGTAACTTGTGAACCAGTTATCTAAAGTCACAGTGTGCCCTGATCCAGATGGAGGTGCAATCAACTTTGTAACAACTACAGAAGGTGTGTTTGAAACTTTGTACGGGCCTTCAGACTGTGTGCCAATGTAAACTTCCAATTTAGAAGTATAAAAGAACTTGGCATCAACCAAAACAAATACTTTCAGGCCATACTTTGCCAGTTTGCTTCGAATGTACTTCCAGAAGCTGCACTGTCCACGAAACACTTCTAACGTTTCATCAATCATTACGTTTTCTCCTAAAGAATATACAGACTAATATACTTCGTTGAACTTGTCAAAAATTTCTCTAACTGGAGCCAATTTGGTTTAAGATCTTCGTTTGGTTCTAGTACCTTGGTTGTCAAATCGTAGACATCCAAGAAGAAAACGGAAATGAACAAGTGACACTTGTGCGTCTAAATAATTCAACACCGGTACCGCCCGTGGCCCATAGGTCATCTACATTCTGGTGACCAGACTTATAAAAGCAGCTATATATAAAATTCCAAACACAAACTTTATTTCACTCATATCAGTCTTTTATTATTTTTGGCGTAATTTATTTGCTTTCTTTCTATTTCATTATTTGTGTTCTTCAAAATTAGGTCTATCATGTCATCAGGAAAAAAAATATCTCCCAGCAATCTAAAACTGATTTTGCATTCTTTGCGTTGCCCAGAACACCAGGGGCTTGGCTAACTATGGTATGTGCTCAGGTTCTTATTCGAGGTTCTAACTTGTTTTTACTCATCTTGCTTGTTTATCTTTCGCCAAGTAAAAGGCTCCCTCTGTGGATTCTTCCTCACAGACTTGTTCTGTATCAGACTCATGGTTACTGACTAATTCTAAATCAATTTCACTATCATTATCTCTGCTAAATGGCTCCTTGTCTGTCAAAGCGTCATCTATAAGTTGACGTAACCTCTGTTCTTCCTGCTCGTAACTCATCTGGCAAAAAAAAATATATCTCAAAATACCCTCTACATATTTGCTTATATTTGGTATGTAAACATATATAAGACACAGCAGTAACGATAATATTATAGTAGAATATACCGTATTTACGCATGTATAGGCCGCACATTTTTTGCCAAAAATTCAAGAGGAAAACTGGGGTGCACCTTATATTCGAAATATTCGAAATCACACTTCATTTAAAAAAAATGTTAAACGTTGCCAAATTTCAGAATAATTTCTACTCCTGAAATAATATTCCAAGAAAATTATTTTTTCTATAATTTCTGTCTGAAAATCGTGCTGTGGCCTATACACGCACGCGGCCTATACATGCGTAAATACGGTACATGAAAACAACTTCAGTTTTGGAAGTAAATATAGTCACACTTTTGGTAAGTTGGGTCTGGTGGACCCCAGCACATTTAACACATCTGCACACAAAATTTGCTTGCACGCAACAGCCTGTCGTATATGGCATCTAGTAGCGGGTTACGCGAGGGGAAGCTACACTGAGGCATGACTCAATGCCACACGTTCTTAAAAAGTTATAGTCAATTTAAAACCTTTGGGGTCTATGAGACCCCACCTTACTAACACCAGGTTAACAGCATGTTAATTGCTGGATTTCCTTAATCGTTTTGTTCCCATGAACAAGCCTGGTCTCTTACAGGTCCTGTCTCTGAACACCATACAGGAGTTTGGTTAAGAATTCTTTCTTGACAAGGTCAACAATTATTACTCCTGCAAAGTGCTTCCAGCAGGCAGTTTCTTCCTGTCACTATATGGCACTTGTAGCCAGCTACATTTTGGGACTTTCTGGCCACACTGTCATTGTCATTTATTTATAGTTCCAAAAAATCCATAGAGGCATCTGCCTCAGATATAGAACAAGTCAATAATACATGCAGATTGCTAACCATTCATTTCACAACTAAATGTTCTTGGGCTGTGTCAGTTGGTTAAAGATGACCAATATTTCACAGATAATCACTGACCTCAACTGGCACAGGCAACAGCCTGAGAAGCTCTATTAACTTCAGCCATGAGTTAGGGGTGTGGCTGTAGATGGGGTTTGGATTGGTGACTTGATTTATTGAGCATTTATATACACCACTCAGAACTACAAGCACAACATTATCATTGATCTCCAAACTTTACAAATCACCAGAGCAGCCTAGTGTCCTTCATCGATTACAGTCTCCACTAGCTGTATCCTGGCAACAAATTTTAACACTGGAGATTCTTGAGCTTCACACACTCAGGTCTTATCTTCACAGCCTCCCATACAGAACTGAACTCTCAACTGACAACTGCCAGGCTGGCAGCCATTTCACATCAACCTCCTAGTCTTCCTTTCACGGGCTGACTTTCAACTGACTGGGTTGCCCCAACTGTGTTCCTTATAGCTACTTTAAAGAGACTGAGTACAAAACACAATTTTCAACAGTGACTCAATCGTTGTGTGTGGATTCATTGCCGCGGGAATACGTTTAGTGATTCGTTGCATAACACCATTGTTTATTAGCTTATTGCACAGCAACAGCTGCACATGCTACAACAGTCATCAATTATACGAAAGGTATATTTTTAGAATTTTTGCTATGATGAGCACTTCTCTCCTTCCTGGATGTGCACTGGTACATATTTAACAGTACGGTTTAGCCAAAAATTTCTGTTCTTCAAGAACACTTCTGGCACCATTCATACTTCTTGATTTATTAAGAGAATGAGTGGGGGAGGGAGACAGTAAGAGCTATCATCTCTGGCAGTCTCAAATCATGTGTAAGGTAAGAGCAGTCAATGCATCCCAAGAAACATCAAAGGAATCACTCAAAATATTTTCTTCACGCAAAATATATAGTCTGGTGTGGCTGCACCATTTACTATGCTGTTGAGCCAACCTACGCTGCTCCATTCTCCTTTATACTCAAAACTCACATGTATATGTGACTATACTCAGGGTTTAGATTGGTAATTGGGGGAGAGGGGATAGGCAGACAGGAAATTGATCTCATAAGCTTTCTTTCATTTTTTAAAAATAAGCAGGCTGAAAATAGATCTTAAGGAAGAAAGCAGTATGGAAATGAAGTGAAACAAGTGACGCAGGACTGTCTAAGAACAGACTGAATTTAAGAATGATAACTACCAATCAGCTCCGAATTCTTTGTCTTTCCATCTGCTATCGAAAAGAAAAGAGAAAGACAGAGGAAGTGGGTAAAGCTGTCCCTGTGCTTAATTAATTACGCACTATGCTATGATGACATATGGGGAGTGGAGGTATAGCTCCACCATTCTTAACATTGGCACTAGATGCAGGTGGGTGGTCAACTTCATAACCTGGCCACTTTACTCTTGGAGAAAGAGTTCCCAGTAGCCCCTGGATGGGAGTCTGGGTAGGCCCCAGAGCCGGTCTGGACACTGTGGAGAGAAAAACCTTGCCCCTGCTGGGAACTGAACCCCAGCCATCCAACCCATACACACTCAATATAATGACTTATCATGATTCCACATCTACATATGTAAAAATTACAATATACAGGACTGTCATACTACCTGTTGTGTTCTATGAGTGTGAAATTTCATCTGCTACTTCAAGGCAAGGGGGGCACACAGTAGCATAATTGGTTGGAGCATTATGCTACAAGCCGGAAGGCGGCAGGTTCTTTTCCTGATGAGGTCATTGGATTTTTCAATTGATCTAATCCTTCCAGCTACATTATGGCCATGACACTGACTCAGCCTCTAACAGAAATGAGTTCCAGGAACCTTCCTGGGGCTAAAGGGTGGCCATGGCATAAGGCTGACAACCCTATGAGCCTCCAAGTCCTGTTAAAGGGGTAACTTTACCTTACATCAAGACAATAACATAAGATTATGAATGTTTGAGAACGGGCTGCTGAGAATGTTTGGACCTGCATAAGAAGAATCACTGGGAGGGTGCAGAAAGTTGCATAATGAGGAACTTCACCATAATTTGCACTCATTATCAAATAATTATTAGGATGATCATATCACAAAGTATGAGATCGGCAGGGCATGTAGCATGAATGGGAGCTTACTCAAATCTTTTCAGGCTTTCAGACACATCAATTAGTTAAAAATGACTAAAGTTTCTGGACCATATCTGTCCCAATTATCAAGACCTGATGATCCCTGGAACAATTTTCCCTTTTACCAACCGACATGGCCAACGGCCTGAGAAGATTTAACTTTAGCCATTGTGAAAGCTTCGATCTTACGTGCACAGGTGAGATGAAAAATTTATAAGGCCTGAAGCGAAGAGATTACTTGGAAGACCTAGCTATAAATGGGATGATATTAAAATGGATCTTAAATAAACAGCATGGGAGCAAGTGGAATGAATTCACTTGGATCAGGATATGAACCAATGGTAAGTTCTTGTGAACACTGTAATGCACCTTTGTATTCCATAAAAGGTACGGAATTTCTTGGCTAGCTGAGCGACTATTATCATCTCAAAGAGAACTTTGTTCCATAAAGTTACTAAATTGAGAATTAAGCCTGGTGTTATCATGAATTAATAGATTAATGTTCAGAACCTATTACTGGTTTGTCTCCACATGTAAAACATGTGCATTTCATCCCATAAAATCAAAATCTGGGACATCACCACTCACCTCCTGATTTGCCAAACCATGAAGGGGACCTGCAAGACCATTCATACCAGCTGCAAATGATAGGTATGGATCAGACAGTGCAGAGCCCACAAGATGAACAGTATGAGCACTCACATTGCCTCCCTCATGATCACTGAAAAAGACAAATATCGTATATATTAGCTGTCCAACTCTCGAGTTTCAAAAAGATATTTACTGTATAAAACTAAAAGTTAACATTATATAAGATATCATCAAAATATCCTATTCATTAACTGCTAATTTCATAGAATATATTTTAAAAGTACCCCATAACATGCTGCTATGATGCATTTCCCATGAAAATTACACAAAATATTATCAATGGTAAAAGTACGGCATTCATTTTCACCAAAAGTTCTTGTCTATTTTGTGGTTTATTGACAATGTATATGGCTTAGTGGTATGACTGACGAATGGGAAAGGATCTGGAAGGAAGTGGTTGTGGCCTAATCAAGGTGCTATCCTGGAATCTGCCCAGGGAACTAAGGAAAAACCGTGTAAAATCCACAACAGACCATGTCCTGGCCACAATCTGAATACAAATCTAAAGCATTACTGTTAAATCAACCAGCTTGGTTTTCTTGCCTAAAGGTAGGGGTGCTTAACTTGCTGCCTACTTCATACTGATTTCTTGCCTGGTTTACTCTTCAACCCTGAAGATGGAGGCGACATGTTCCTCCAAAATGTCACTTGACTTTCAATAGAATATATGTTGAAGAAAGCAGTCTTCTGGGAAGTGGCACTGTGTAGATGTGGTGTTAACCGACGTTTCGGAGGAACGTCGGTTAACACCACATCTACACAGAGCCACATCCCAGAAGACTGTTTTCTTCAACATACATTCTACTGAAAGTCAAGCAGTCTGCTTGTACCGGTTCTCACAGTCTCTTCGCTTGCAGATTTCTTATTTTTCCTTCTACCCTGAAGATGGAGGCGATATGTTCCTCCGAAACGTCGGTTAACACCACATCTACACAGTGCCCAGAAGACTGCTTTCTTCATAGTCACCGCCGTGAAAACCTCAAATCTTACACAGCATATATGTTGCTATGTCCAAAATATAAATCTTTATGTGGAGTAAATTCCGCAAGTCCGTGTGATAGGTTATGAGGATCAGAGGTGGAGAGAAATGGGTCAAGCTTTGGTACTATGGCATTAAATATTTGGGTTCTGCTACCACTGTTGGTTCTTAGTCCTTTAGTATTTCTTTGTCCTCTAATTCTTGTTATTGCCATTAGGGCCAGCAACTAATTCTTTTGAAACATGGCATGCAGTTGTGTTTTGAACAGTAATTCCTTATGTTGTCTGTGAAATTTACTGTCAGGCTGGACTAGGATAATGGGTGAATGCATCCATTTGTCAAATGAAGTATGGACCTGAAGAAGCAGCTAGTTTTCTGTGCTGTTATAATACTGCCTATGAACAGAATATGGACAGCACCAGGACATAACTCGTGCAGTCATAATCTGGCAATTTCAGCTAACAAAATCAAGAGAACTGTGCAATGCAATGTTTGTTTGTTTGATATTACTGAATCTGTGATTATCAAAGGTGGCAAGTAGTGATTGCGTATAACCTTATTCAACAGCAAAAGAATGAAACATGTACAGCAATACATCTTTTAAGGGAATCTCCTTATCATCTCCATGAATACAATTTTTGTTCACAAATATCATGAAATTCCCCCTTGTTGGTGTCTCCACCTTATTGTGGTGAGGGGGTTTGAGTATGCCAAGGACCCTGAGAGCTATACCAGTGGTAGCGTAGCTACTGGCAGGGCCTCCCTTGCTGGACAGGTCAAAGGGTAGGCATCAGACGAAGAGAGATACCAAAAACTGATGCTGGAAGTAGTGTCATCAGTAGCGACTTGAAGGACAGAGCAAATGATGCTCGAGATGGTTCAAGTTCATATAGCAACCGGCGTGACCAGAGTGGTTTGAACAGCTGCTGTACTGCGATGTGGAAAGCAAATGGAAAGACTACCACATTATCACTTTTCCTGGATAGTCTCTTTCCAAAAACAGAAATACCATGTATGTGAGATGTTTCCTCTGGAGACGAATCAATCCGGAGGTAAACTACTCCCCCAATCGGATCTCCGGGGGGGGAGTGTTTCTAGAGGAAATATCACGCAGGCGTTACAACAAGAAAAAGTGAGAAGATCAGAAGGAACATCATGGCTACAAGATTGGAACATGGAATGTAAGGACCTTGAATCAAGCAGGCAAATTGGAGAATTTGAAAACGGAAATGGAGAAGAATGAGGTGTCTGTTTTAGGTGTCAGCAAAGTGCGGTGGAAATGACAGGGGGAAATAAGAAGTGGTGATTATACAGTGTATTATTCTGGAGGTGAACGGGCTGAAAGAGGTGTGGCAATAGTGGTGCATAAAAGTGTAGTGAGGAGTGTTGTTAAGAAGATTGTTTGTAATGACAGAATTATTGCTCTGAAGTTAAAGGCGGAACCGGTAGATATACTGATTATACAAGTGTACATGCCAACATCAGAGTATGAAGATGATGAAGTGGAAAAAGTGTATGACACAATTGAAGAAATTCTTCAGGAAGATGGAAGAGGTGACACAAAGAGCATCATATTAGGAGACTGGAATAGCATTGCTGGAGATGAATCATATCAGAATATTGTTGGATCACATGGACTAGGAAGACGGAATCACAGAGGTCAAATGCTTATTGACTTTTGTGAACGAAATGGATTGATTGTTACCAACACTTGGTTCAAGAAGCCAAAGAGAAGAATTTACACATGGAAGGCACCTGGGGATTGGAAGAGGCATCAGCTGGACTACATCCTTGTGAAACATCGATTCAGAAACAGTGTGAAGGATGTGAAGACGCTTCCTGGGGCAGATATTGACTCTGACCACAACTTGCTGGTTGCCAAGTTCCGAACCAGGTTGAAGAAAATTATAAGATTTCAAAAGCGCAGACCCAGATGGGATTTGGAGAAGTTATATGCTCAAAGACAAAGCGTGCAAGAGACTCTAGAAGAGAAACTCGGTGCAATTGAAGGTGAAAGCGGAAATGCTGAAGCGCAGTGGAACGATATAAAAGAATGCATGTTAGATACTATCAGTGATTTGGTAGGTAAAGTTGAGAAGATAGCAAGAAAACCATGGGTTACACAGGAGATGATGAGTAAAATGGAGGAGCGAAGGAAATGGAAGAATGTCAACAATGAAGAAGGCAGGAGGAAATACAGGAGACTGAGGAATGAATTGAAAAGAGCCACGGACAGGGCCAAAAAGGAATATCTTGAGAAGATATGTAATGAGATTATGGAATTTCAAAGAACAGGCCGTTATGATTTGATGTACATGAAGACAAAAGAACTAGGATGGAAAGAGAATCATGGGATTCAAAATGTTGGCATCGAAGACTCCCAGGGGAATAGAATAGTAGATCAGAGGCAAGTGCTGAAAATTTGGGAAAATTATATTACAGAACTATATGATCAACCTAATCATCCAGAAACCTTAGAAGTTGAACCGGAAGAAGAAGTAGATACAGACGAGAAAGGACCATATATTTTACAAAGTGAGGTGGAAAAAGCTATCAAGGAAATGAGGAAGGGAAAGGCTACAGGAGATGATGATGTACCTGGAGATGTGCTCAAGTTACTGGGAGAAGGTGGTTTGAAAACACTGACAAAACTAATGAACACCATATATGAAAGTGGAGAGTGGCCCAAGGACTTTACAGAAGTTACAATGATTGCCTTAAAGAAAAAGACAAAAGCTACAAAATGCAGCGACCATCGCACAATAAGTCTTATTGCACATACAGCAAAGATAATAGCAAAGATACTTAAAAGAAGAATTGAAAGGAAAATAGAGGATGTACTTGGAGAAGATCAGTTTGGATTTAGAAGAGGAAAAGGAACCAGGGATGCAATTGGGATGATGAGAATTATAGCGGAACGAACTTTGGAGATAGATGAAGAACTGTGTGTTTGCTTCATAGACTGGCAGAAGGCATTTGACCGGGTAAACTGGACCAAATTAATGCAGATCCTGAAAGAAACAGGTATCGATTGGCATGAAAGAAGATTGATTAGCAAATTGTACATGGATCAGAAAGTTAGAGTACGACTGGACAGGGGGGAGACAGGAAGTGTGCAGATTGGAAGAGGAGTTCGACAAGGATGCTGTTTATCACCAATTCTGTTCAACTTGTACAGCGAATGCCTTACCAAGGAAGCTCTGGATGGGCTCGGTGACTTCAAAGTAGGAGGGCAAATTATTCAAACTGTGAAATATGCAGATGACCTTGTGTTAATGGCTAAGGAAGAAACTGTGCTACAGGGCATGATTGATAGACTAATTGAAATTGGAAGGTGCTATGGCATGGAAATGAATGTGGAGAAAACAAAAGTAATGAAAATTTCGAGACAACCAACCCCAGTCACAATAAAGATAGACCAAAAACAAGTGGAGAATGTGAAATGTTTTAAATATTTGGGTAGCTTGTTAACAGATGATGGAAGGTGTACTTGTGAAATTAAATCCAGGATTGCCATGGCAAAAGCTGCATTTAGCAAGAAGAAGAATCTTTTTACCAGCAAATTGGACTTAAATTTGAGGAAGAAACTAGTGAAATGCTACATTTGGAGCATAGCTCTGTATGGGGCTGAAACATGGACACTTAGGGCAGTAGATCAGAAACATCTGGAAAGTTTTGAAATGTAGTGTTGGAGAAGGATGGAGAAGATCAGTTGGACCGATTATGTGAGAAATGAAGAAGTGTTAATAGAGTCAGTGAGCAGAGGAATATCCTACACGAAATAAGAAAACGGAAGGCTAATTGGATTGGTCATGTATTACGCAGAAACTGCCTTCTAAAAGAAGTTATTGAAGGAAAGATAGAGGGGCGGATAGAAGTGACAAGAAGACGAGGAAGAAGACGTAAGAAGATGCTGGATTACCTTGGGGACAGAAGAGGATACTGTCATTTGAAGGAGAAAGCTCTAGATCGCATTAAGTGGAGGAACTGTTTTGGAAGAGACTGTGGACCTGTCGTCTGACAGATTACTGATGATGATGATGATGATCACGAAATTATAAACATATGGTGACCCTGCATTGGGTGCCACTTATAGCAAAACCTTGATCTTATATTCATGCTTTCCTTGATTCTACAAAAGTTTTTACTGGTCCTGCCAAAACCTCCATACGGGCAATATATGCTTGATTCCTTGATTATACATCCAAACTGACTATAAACTAGCCTGGTGATGTTTTAAATGCTTTTAAACTGGAAATCAAGAAAAAATTTATGTTCAGTCGTAACTTCCAGTCTCCTCTATTGTCTTTGTGTACACTTACTATTGCATGGTTTCAAGGATATGCCAGCAGAACTGAGCCATGTTCCCCACCATCACGAACCCTGCATAATAAGGAATGGTTTGTAATGGAAATTTTATGCCACAGTAAGTACCATGTGCTTATTACGTTCTTATATTAGTTGCTCCTCTTTGAATCTACTTCAGACTGAACTGACAAACACTTTTACTTTATTTTCTGGTTACAATTCATTATAAGTGACTGCAAATTCCATGTCTTATTATTAAGTCGTTGTGCCAGTGTTGCTCTGTGAATCGTATTTACTCATGGAGCTGAGCCCTTCTGGAGGAGCCGCCAATTCTGCAGCTACTCAAGAATTTCCCAGCATTTTATGGAACCTGAAGGTTCATTACTGTGTTCACAAGAGCCCTCCCCTGGTCCCTATCCTGAGCCAGATCAATCCAATCAATACCATCCCATCCTATCTCTCTCAGATCCATTTTAATATTGTCCGCCCAACAACATCAGCAGGCTAGTTTATGGTCAGTTTGGATCTATAATCAAGGAATTGGGTAGAGCACAAGCATATATTGTCCGTATGGAGGTTTTATTTTATCTTCTGTTGGGGCGTGAACATTCATAACAATGATATCACACCAGCGACCTTTTAGTATGATATATGAAATCCTATCACTAACGAACTCTACCCTCTTAACTGCTGATACAATTCTCTTATGTATGAAAAAACCTGTACCTAGTTCATGATTTCCATTCCCCTTTCCACAGAAAAATGTATAGTCTCCTGCTGGTGCGACGCCACCTCCATCCCATCTGACCTCCTGTACCCCCGCTACATCTAACTTATATTTTAAGATTTCTTCTGCCACTGCCCTGAGTGAACCTGCCCTATACAAACTTTGAACATTCCAAGTGCCAAATCTCATATCCATTTTCTTTAGCTTAGGTCATTTATCCAAGGAATCCGTCCTGGTCCAAGGCTTTGTGTTCATTTTCGTAACATATTTATTTTTTATGGTGAGGAGTTGTTAGCCCCACGCCCAACACCCAAGCTGGAGGGCCACCCCTTGTCGGCTGTCTCCGACTGCATATTCAATATATTCACAGCTTCCCTCCAAAACTGGAGGGCATCTCCTCCATCCACAACCTGAGGATGTGCCATGCCCTGGTGACAAGGGACCCACCTAATATGGGCTCTGTCAATCTACTGCACATTAAACTAGCGAACAGATTTATTTTACTTTCTGATTGTGACTGGTTCTCCTTCAAGGTGAGTGAACAAAAAAAGGGGAAAAACTTCTCTATTCAAGAACATTCCAGCCCAAGTGAACACTAATGAGGAAACAGTTGCATGGGCTGCCAGATTAGGAATTGTTCTGTCAACACTGAAAACTACTGCTAAGGCAGGAAAGACGTCAATAAGTGTTATACACAATGTACCAGGTTCTCTGGCCAAAGAAAGAGCCTGAAACAGTCAACACTTGACAAAATGAAGAATTTGTTGTCTGCATGTTTTAAATAAGCTAAAGGCAGCAATTCAGCAATCAGTGGCACACTCCACCATATTGCCGCAAGGTTCAGCACTGAAGATTTTAAAGCTTCTAGGGACTGGATCGACAGTTTCAAATAGCGACAGTGTTGTGTACAAAACTGTTATTGGCAGAGTGCAAAACAGCACTCTTCAACAGTGGAGGAATGGTGCAAGGAACACTTACTAAAAATTACTGACGGCAGTGACTAGTACTGACTAGTAAGTGAACAAGATGATAATTGTCGTTTCAACAAAATAATTTTTCAAGAATTCTTTACACACATCTCAGATTTCTCTACCTGTGAATCATGAGGTAAAATCTAAGAGTTCAATTAAACCTGGATTATACAGCATACCTGTGAATTGTGAGGTACAACCTCATAAGTTCTGTAAACTCTTGATTATCATAGCCCAACATTTCACAGAAGTTTTGACTCCAGTCCTTGCTAGTATCAATGGCCCCAACACCCTTACCATCACGGTATGTGTTGCGGTAGATAGTTGCTGCTACGACAGGCAATTTTGCAATGAGATCCATAGCATCTTCGTATACATACTGTTAAAAAATAATAAGGGTTTAATACTACTTCATACTAACAGCAGACTTCTATGCAGTGGATGTAGCATACATACAAATATACTGCTTTTAAACGCACAGCTACTAAATGTCAAATCTACAGCATCATTCAATTAAAGGGGGTGGGAGGAAACTGTTCACCTTGTATGAGGGCTATTCGAAAGGTAACCGCCATTTATTTTAGTCAACTATTGTGGGTGCAGAAGAGAGCTAGCGCATGTGAGATAGCATCACACAATTAACTGCCTTGTAAACTATCATAAAACTGGTCACATAGTGTTTGTTCTTGTCTCTACAAAGTGAGTTATGATGTGTCCTGTGACTGATAAGCCCATAAGCTGTGAAATTCGTGCTCTAAGCTGCTTTCTTCATCCTAAAAACATGAGTGTTGTGAAAATCCATCATGAATTATGCACAGTTTATGGCGAAAATATAACAATCAACAGTATTCCAAACGGTTTGTTTCTTGGGTATGTACTGTCTGAAAATTACCCGCCCCTTGGAAAGTATTATAACTTTGTCCACAGCCAGATGTTTAGGAGTGTAATAATTTGAATATGTGTCATTCAGCACGTCAAAAATTTGTCATATTTTCCATAGTCCGCCACAGCCTGAATCATTACTGTCAAAAGCATCATCGTTTGAAGAGTGGATAAATGTAAGAATGAAGAAATTTGTCGCATCTCATTATTTTGCCACAAAAAGTCCAAAAGAACTGTTCAGTAATCAGCAAATAGGCTTTCAGATCATCATCACATATGTCATGCCCCATATGAACAGTAACTGCCAGAAATAGAAACATTTCAAACTCAGTGATGTCAGGTACACGAGAAGGCCCATCGTCAAGGAAATCCACATACTGCTGGTATAGTGCTAGTATTTAGAAGTGACAGTCCAGGAAAAGCTGCGCAGTGAATGGGCAGGTCCATTTGTGAAAGTTGAGGGGTGTTGTTGATTAGTCATTTGTTTGTTTTCAGTGCGAGCAGACTTCTCAAGTTAAGAGCATTCTTCCTTGTACAGTCAAGTTAAAAAGTTTTGACTCTTGGACTTGTATTTGAGTGTATTATTCTCTATTTACTGAATTAATATTTTATTTTATTGTTTATTTTTATTCGTTGATTTTCTATTTTGTTTATTTATATTTGCACATTTTTTCTATCTCCTTTAACATGCCACCTACACGAAGTAAATTGAGTGCAAGTGTTGCATTCACAATCAAGAGAAATTGTTAGTAATGTATATAAGTATATGAAAGAGGCCAGGCCAACAATTACAGTGAAGAACATAGGAGTGGAAGTAGTAAAGGCAACAGGTGTATCGGAAAGTAGTGTCAGAAGACTAATAAGAGAAACAAAAAATACTGAATCTGGGGCTTCCACTTCCTTTTTGACACCATATAAAGAAAGACCTAGCAAATCTCAACTAGCCACTTTGGACAACTTTAACGAGTCTGTGGTGCGAAGAACAATTAATGACAAGGAAGGACAGGCATGTGGAGATGATCTATGCGGACGTTGCCGGTGTTGCCCCTTTAGAATAGACCTGTGTAATATGTAAATAAGCTCTTCCTGTATATAACAGTGAAAAGTGTATAATAGTGTATAGTGCATAATAAACCACCAACACTATGCAACACTATGAAGTAAGAAATTATTTCCTTTTGAGAACGCCTGTACTACATTCTCCTCCATATTTGTCAGCATGCTGGAGCTCTCCCCGCCACTACCAATACTCCATGTCAGAGGACTGTCACTTCTAAATACCAGGGCTTTAATATCAATTGATCTTCATGAAAAAATTGATAACAGCTGCAAAATACAATATGAAAACACCATGTGGAGTTGAGTCTTTATTTATGTGGGGTCCCACATTCTGTCCCTTGCAAGTCATGTCACTAGTGAAAGGATGGATGTTAATGCTTCTCTGACCTGTCACTTGTCCCCAATTCAATATCCCATGAGGTAAAGGTTGGGCTGGTTATCACCTTATTTTCAGAAGTGTCATATCTATTGTCATGGACACCCTCAACTAACTGGTCCATTATAAGACTTTACTTCTATACTTCTTGGTGGGGTAGAACTGGCATTTGTTCTATCATGCCACCTTCCTCAGTTGTTTTATCAGTTTTCCTCAGTCACATCTTAGTCACTGTCAAGTATCGGCTCGATCTTGTCTTTGTCAAAGAGTTCTCTCTTGAACTCCTCTCTGACAATGTCATGGTTCTTATAAATCAGAGAAGAGATATAAAACTCAAATTGCATTTGGAGAGTTTGAAATACACTGAGCTGGTCATCTGCTTCCAGTTGCAACAAACCTAACTGGGAATCATGAATGAATGTTACCCTATGGTATGCCCAATTCTCTTATAACGGTTAAATCATTGTATAGAAGGGTCATGGTTACAGACACACACCCATCAACCAATGTACAGTTGTTGTAAAAATCTGTGGCACATTTCAGAGCTAAACATAAAATCAGGTCAAATGATGAAACTTATTCTAGACTGGTCATTTCAAAATTTCAAATATAAGTTATGGGTTAATTCATAACAATCCAGTTTTTATCTTAAAAATACTGTCGGCAAACCAGAGGAGTAACTTCTATGGAAACGCTACAATAGACCGTTACAATACTGTAAATACAACGTATTTTCTGAACCACTGTACCTAGGATATTTAAAGGCATTTAAAAACCTCAGCCAGCAGCCAATATGCAAGAGGTTTAAATGCCTTCTCCTAAAGGTTAGGATAAAGTACTTAAAAACCCCTGCCAGCAGCTAATATGCTGAGGTTTTGAATGCCATCTTCCAAAGGTTAAAGTGCTTAAAAACCCCTGCCAGCAGCCTATATGCTGGGGGTTTAAATGCCATCTCCTAAAGGTTAAAATGTATGTGTCTGTATGTGCTTGTATATTCTTTTCCCATGTAATCAAGTGTCATCACTGATATAATTTAACCACCAATCTTTGATGCAGTTTAAACCTAGTATTAATATTCCAGCAAAAATGTCTTAGCTCACCTCCCAGTATTTTGATTTGTGTACACCAGAGGAGTAAGCCTCAGCAAACCTGCTTTCTGAATTGAGTGCTGTAATTGCACTGCTGAATTGAGACATGGGATGCAGGGTTGTAGGGAAGTTGTTCAGTAGTGTCACAACATGTGATGGCAGCGATGCACGTGTTGCCCATTCTTTTGAGACAGCTTGCACCTACACAACAATATAATGAATAAATTGGTTGTTCAAAAGGTTCCTTACATTTTTTCAAATGCAATGAAGTAGAAAACTATATACCACAAAGACAAGGACCATCAGTTGTACAATACAAGGAGAATATTTCTGATCTGTCAAAAAAAATGTCTAGTACTTGAATGGCGCCTTCAAGTCACTGGATATGTCACTTAGCATAAGTAATCATTATTCCTTCAGATACTGCAGCCCCAACAACAATTTCTTGTTTGCATAATTTTCTGGAGCTCCTGCAACAGCGATTCTGAAAGTCTCTTTATTTTGTCATCGCAGGTAGGTCACAAAAAGTGTTGTAACTAAAGAAGTGTGGCTGCTGTATGTTGGCATTATATTTAGTTATACATAAATGCTATTATGTGGGGGAGGGGGGCACAAGGTAGCATAGTTGGTTGAGGCATTGTACTACAAGCCAGAAGGTCGCAGATTTGACTCCCGATGAGGTCTTTCGATTTTTCAATTGATCTAATCCCTCCAGCCACATTACGGCCCTGGGGTCAACTCAGCCTCCAACAGAAATGAGTACCAAGAATCTTCCTGGGGGTAAAGGGTGGCCACGGCTTAAGGCTGACCTCACTGCCATCTGTGAGTTGACTATCTAGAAAATGTGACAGCCTCAACATTCCACAACCTTATGGGCCTCCACAGTGTTTTACTGGGATAGCTTTACCTTTCTTTTTTTTTACCTTAATGTTATTATGATCCATGTCTTATTGGGATAGCTTTACCTTTATTTTTACCTAAATGCTATTATGATCCATGTGGCCGTGTATGAAAATAAGATGAGGTTATTCACTATCACTGAAAATATATCAGGCAGGAAGAAAGGCATATATAATTTTATACATTTATGTAGAATATAAATAACACATCACTCAGGACACAAATTTTGCTTACAATGAAGAAGGGAAAGAAGTGAAAGGAAGAGGGCATTAATAATTTTATGAAGAAACCCTAAGCTATATTATATGTTCAAAATAAGTGACTTTAAGAATCATTCATTACCACAACAAGGCCAAGAAAATTCCTACATCAGGTTAGGAATCTGTAATTACAAATTGGAATTCATGTGACAGAGATAAGGCAATCTTTACAAATGACAAACATACCTAAGATTAGATAATATATTATTTCAATCATTAATACTTTGAAGGACACCATCTTTCGAGGTCAGATATAGTCCACTTTAAAAAGATGTGCCAGTCATTGGTAAAACTGCTACTAAGACTATTGCATCACAAACAATATCATACCTGAGCTTCATTTGGAATATCTCCAGTAATAAGTAGCCAAAACAGGCCCTCAGGCAAGGGTTCAGAGCCACCCTTAGCTTTAGGAAGCAGTTTTTGGCACTCGGGAATAGAGTAACCACGGAAACGGATTCCCTCATCGGGATCCAGTACAGATGTTTCACACACAAGTCCCTTGATGCCACGCATACCTCCATACATCTGTAAAAAGTATAAAATATGAAAATTAAGAGAAGAGCTTCAAAATGTGTACCCTTCTCCTAATGAAATTATATGAGCTGGATGGCTGATAGAAGATGAAATGAGAAATCGAATACAAAATTCTGGTCAAATACCTCAATGGTACAAAATTTTCAGAGACCTAGGCATAGATAGGACAACATAAAGCTAGATCTTCAAGCAACAGGAAGTGTAAAATACTTGGGAAAATACAAAGGATGATATATTACTTAACTGAATAGGCCTACAGCAAAATCCAAATTTAGTGTTGCTGCACTTCATGAAATACCATATTTATTGACTATTTTATGTCCAACTTAAATAATGTACTATTAGTGCTGTGGGAGCCAGAGCAGTGCAGCCACTACAGCACCTGGCTATGGGCTGGATAACCGATGAGTTGGAATAAGATTTTTCTCCTCTCCGCATCATCCAGAACAGTTCTGGGGGCCTATTCAGCTTCCTATCCAATGGGTGCCAGGGAATCTTTCCCTGGAGATAAAGCGGCCGGAGTGCGAAGCTGACCACTCACCTCCAACTAGTGCTGAGGCCAAGAATATGTGGATCTATACATCTGCTCCCCCATACGTCATGGCATAGCACTTAATTAGTTAAGGACAAGGACAACTTTTTTATTATTGCCCCTGTTTTAGTGAGTCTTTAATTAGTGAATAATTTGCACTTCCTGCATGATCTTTCAACATTTCGGAACTTATGCCTCAAATTAGTGTGCATGAAATGGAAACACCAACCAATAGCCATTTTTTCTCTGCCAGAAATCAACACCGCATATCTACCTTCAGCAACTGGTATCACATACTGAATTAGCACAGATACCACATTGCTTTGACTCTCAAATAATTTCATTCAGATTTCTTTCATGTAATTAACTGTTCGATATAATCTGATATTAAAAAAATTATAGTTTTGTATATTCTAATTTTTATGTTTCTGAACAGCATGTGAGAAGACAAAAGGTTCTGGACTGAATGGTAGTAAGCATTACCCGAGTTCAATTTCCTCATAATTCCCTTCTGAATCAGGTTTCGATTTGTTATCATTCCCAAATATCTGAACTGTGCCACATTTTCAAAACATCTGTTACCTCTTTTTATGTCATGATTTTGCCCTTCATTTTGGTGACTGAGACAGCAACAACCAACCTCCTTACTTGCGTCAATTGAAGTTTGTGTGTTTTTCTTCATGGCATCTATATTATCACCCAGTTGATTCACATCGGCACAGAGCAACAGCTGATGTGTCCCATTTAATTTCAGTTCCGCCTGGTTTTCCTGGACCTTCCTAATAGCATATTCTAAAGCAAAGTTGAAAAGGAGTGGCGATAAAGCATCTCCTTGTTTTAGACCATTCTGGATAGGAAATATATCAGCCAATTGTCCATCTATATGGACTTCACCATACATTTCGTTGCCTGCATATATATAGACAAATGAAATGCAAATATTTTCACAAAAAGTGCATCATCCTCCAGCAAAAGGCAGTTTCTGTGATGGAAATTTTTTGAAATCATTCACAGGAGTTTGGCGAAGAACTAATCACCTACCTTCTTTCCACTACAAATTGAGTATTTCATATGAAATGCAGGGCAAAACTTTATGACACATGTGTACGTCAACAAACCGATAATATATAAACTCTACTGTTACTGTACCAGTATTAATAAACTATGCTTACAATTATTTACTTTCACAAAAGAATGGCAGACATTGCTAAGAATGGGCTGGCATAATGTTCTTGACACATAAACAGAAATCCTGCATCACCAAGTCAAAATTATATGTTCAGTTGCCAGGACATGTGCGCATGTGCACATGCACACAGATTCCCTCTCCCCTCCCCTTTCTCAAACACTACAAAATATAATAGCAGGATATATTTAAAATATTTTAGATGACAGAAACAGCTTATATTAATAAAACAACAAAAAGTAACACTCCAAATTCATGCTACATGGCTTGTTAAATGGATGGGATAAGTCATATATCTGTATGGGGTTAACAAAGATAACAAAGCAGGTGACTGTGGTGGCAGAGAATCAGACTGAACTGGTAAAAATTTCAGCAATATTGAGTTCTGCATTCAAGGCCATAAATGTTTACAGTAAAATATCACTAGTGGTACTTAGTGCATTGGTCATCAAACTTCAATTGCTGCCCAGCCTGACTCCTCACACAACAGTAGACAAACAGAAGAGGTTGCAGGCATGGGCCAAATTACCCCTTCTTCACTGGCTTTCCTGTCACTCACACAACCCCCTTCACCCCAGCTATTCTAACTGGCCAGCCAGAAATTAACATCAAAGCTAAATTAAGTCTAAATTAATTGATCACCTTACAATTAAATCATATTTTCCAAAAACAAATATAATGAGGAATACCTGAAGCAGGAAATGGTATTCCCTTAACCAACAGAGATCAAAATAATTAGGAGCTCTGAGCGGAACACATAAAGCCTACTTTCTTACTGCACAGGTCTGCTATTGCGGTAGTGTAGTTGGTTGAAGCACTATGCTACAAGCCAGAAGGTCGTGGGATCAAATCCCAATGAGGAGGATTTTTTCAATTTACCTAATCCTTCCAGCAGCCCTATGGCACTGGGGTTGACTCAGCCTCTAATAGAAATGAGTACCAGGAATATTCCTGGGGGTAAAGGGCAGCCAGAGCATAAGGCTGACGTCACCGCCATCTGTGAGCTGACTAGAGAATATGGGAGCCTTAAAATCTCACAGCCCTATGGGCCTCCACAGCCTATTACAGGGATACCTTTACTTTTTTTTACAGATATGCTATACTGGAATGACTGAAACTAATGATGAATGTATCTACAATGATGATAAAAATGATAATAATAAACAGCAGCAGCAGTAGCAGTAGCAGCAGCAGCAGTAGTAGTAGTAGTAGTAGTAGTAGTAGTAGTAGTAGTAGTAGTAGTAGTAGTAGTAGTAGCAGCAGCAGCAGCAGCAGCAGCAGCAGCAGCAGCAATCCTTCAGAAATCCAACAGCCATAGTAAACATCCTAATCTCAGTATCTCAGTAACCAATAACAAAAAATGTCATTAAATGGTGCCCCACATGGCATGACAAGATGTTCATACTAAATTTCATGAAGAGCAGTCCATTTGTGAAAATTGATTGGAGGATGGTGATCACTGCAGTTTTGTCCCACTTTTATCCATACATCTGTGATGGAACACAAGTCCTCTTCATTTTGCCATACCCATTCAAGGTCAGTTACAACTGAACTAGGGATCTAACTTCCTCTGACAAGCATTTAAATTAAGGATCCTATTCAAAGCATCTTGTTTATGACTACAGTTCAGCTGTTTAATTTTAGGTGAAGGCTCTGGCAAGCTAAATTAGAAAGCACAGCTACAAAAGTGAAGGAAAAAAGAGCTATCCAACCAAAACGTGAAAAGTGTGTGCTACAAACAAGAGAGGTGAAGCTAGGTGCATCTGGAAGTTTTGTTCAGTGGCACTTCCAAAAGTTCCTGTTTTGAGAGCTATTACTCTCGATAACAATGCCAGACACCACGAGACAGTGTTCTGCAATAATGAATCCAATGAGTAAAAAATAAAACCATATTCTTAGTCAGTAGAGCATTTCAAGAACCAAAGCATTAAATGGTTGGGAAATGGAGCATCCAAAATTAAAAGGTTGCCAGTAAGTGATGTTAAAAATAAATAGGCAAAAAAGACGATGGAAAACGGTGCATAAAAACAGTATCATTCTTTGTGATTAAATGAGTCACTTCACATGAAACGAGAAAATTTGCACACAATTTTAGTTCCATAATGAGGCTTTCTGGTCACAATATTTTGAAACAGAAGTGAAGTATGCACTCACTCCTTCTACTCATGTTGTCCAGCCCTCGCTGTTGAACCTACAAAGTACAGTCCTGTTGTTCCCAACGTGCCCTTGTTCTACACTATGCCAGGATCTAAAATTAATACACATGACGGTAATAAAGAGGCTAACTTATTTTTGGAGAAGAGAGCAGTAATAGACCTCTTGCGTTGGTATCTGGAACAAACATGACAACTGAATGTGGGCCAAGAGATCTAGAGCACAGAAAGCTCTTAGAACTCTTTATTTAATTGCAATTTAATACTTAAAAGACAAGCAAGAACAAATTCTTGGTCCATTTGCTATCAAAGGAAAAGTGAAAACTTCCTGAGAATACAAAATCTGGTATGAAGCCTTTTTTCACAGATAGTGCCCTCCTTATGAATGAATTTGAAGTTATTTATTGAAGCTATTATAACTGCAGAGAATAGCATTAAATCAGCTGGAAAGATGAGCATTAGTGGTGACAGGGATGGATTTGCAAGGAAGCAGTTGTAGCATGTTTCAAACTATAACATAACACCATGGAGAAGAGTCCTTTTTGAAAAACAATAATTGTTTAGCAATCATTTAGCCGTTCATGATATTGGCCATTTATGAAATGCAGAAGCTTATTACCTTGTTCATAAGAGTATGCCACGGAACCTTATAAGATGAATCAGTCCACCCAATTTTAAGTTCCAGTCTACTATCATCCTCCCATCTACTCCTAGGTCTTCCAAGCCGTCTATTCCTTTCCGATATTCAGACTGAAATTCTGTATGTATTTCCCTCCCCCCCCCCTCTCATCCTCCTCAATTTCATAATAATATTCAGCAAATAAAAAATTATGAAGCTCATTATACAATTTCCCTTGCCTGGTTTCTTCCCCCTATCCAGGCCTAAATAGTCTACCCAGAACTTTGTTTTAAACATCCATAATTTGCCTTTCTTTAACATGGCAAGGGGTCTAATCATTCAAGGTAAAATGCCAACATTCATCTGGAATGGAAAACAAAAATCTTGGTCAGGTTTGGCAGGACGTTTTGTTCAAAATGTTGGTAAACCACACCACTGTGCACCACCAAGGAAAAAGCTCCCCCCCCCCATCCTGAAACATGCACACATATTTGCATGTGCGTACATGCATGCTCATATTTTGAAGAGAAACTTAATAGTTTGTAGACTCTACTAACATGCATTTCCTGGTTTCATTCTTAATATCAATATATGTCTATCTATCTATCCATGAAGCATGGCACTCCGAGTGAAATGCACAATATCAGCACACATATGAATGTTTAAGAGGTAACAGGAATTGAAAAGGAAATCACAATTTATTATTGTTGTTTCCAAATTCTCTCTATGTAGGCATCTGTATCTTCGATACTGATGTCTCCAAATACCGTAATACATTTTCAGTTTTCTTGGTTTTCAATTATTGATGCCTGTTAAATATTCCTCATATGTGCTAATGAGCATATTTAGTAGATGTTCCACTTAGAATGTCATACCTCATGGACAGATAAGCAGTGTAATTATCCACACATGAATACACTCACATAAATTATCACTAATATCTATTGCTTACAAAGCACAGTCATAATATGCAAGCATAGTTTATTCAAATTAGCTAAAAAAACTCCGTAGCCTGTAGTCCACAAGAAAACTAAATTGACCGAGTGAGTTTATTAAATTACCATAATCTAAACACAGTACATTAAGTACTTTCCCAATTAATAAACGGTTTCATAAGAGAATACAAGGGTTCAAGACCACTAATACCATGCCACTGAACACCATACACTCTCAACTCTTCAGACTTTAAAATAGAAACCTTCCACAAAATTTGCCACCAAAATTATGCACGCACATCCAGACTATCATATTTTCATTATCCAAACAATCCTATGCAATTTGCATACATCAAGATAAACGAACTGTTACATAATACTTTAACTACTAAGGACTTTCCTGTTCAGACTTGAAACTAAATTAAATATTTCATATAGGGATATCTACTCTGTTTCTAACCATTACTTGTCAAGAAGTTGGTAATCCAGTGACTAACAATGAGAACATAAATTACAGATAAGGAAGCTTGCTTTCATAGATTATCCTATACTGCTATAATCTCAGTCACTGTCCTTGGTAGTGTGAACATGTGCTCCTCATGCTTATTGTGAAGTCAAAGTGAAGTGATCAAGATGACACCAGGTCAAAACATGAATGTAATGTGAGTAAGTAGAAAGAATTTACACATTTGTCAACATCAAGACAAACAAAACATGAAGCTCCCAGTTGCAAATATGCTGCACACAAGTTTTCAATTTAGAATTTGGAACTCAGTTCCCCACAGACATAAAAAAGTTAGGTTTTCATCCAAACCATAACAGATAATTTAACAACAAAAAATAAAAATGATGAAACAAAGTAGAACAACACTCAAACCTAGTACATTATTGCATTATTTACTGAAATGCCTTCACTGTGGGAACAGTTCCTTCTTCAAGACATAAGGTAAAGGATGTTTTCCCTGCACTTAATTAATTAAGCACCATGCCACGAAGATGTATGAAGGAGTGCAGGTATAGCTTCACCATTCTCAACCTTGGTAATAAATTGAGGTCATTGGTCAGCTTCATGCTCCAGCTGCTTTAACCCCTACGAAACAGTTCCCAGCACCCACTGGTACAAGGCTGGATGGACCTCTGAACCAGTCTGGGTAATGTGTAGAAGAGAAAAAAATCTCTTGCCCCTGCCAGGAATCAAACCCCAATTCCTCACCTATCCAACCTACAGCCCTTGGCTATAGTGAATGGGAAGAAACAGGTTCAATCAGAGGAGGCTGTGGATAGAGGAGTCTTTCCTGGAAATGCTGAAGAAGGCTTCTAGGTGAGACAGAGGTATGCGGACTTCATTCTTTTGAGGAACTTTCAAAAGGGCCATGTTTTATGGAAATTTTGGTAACTGCCTTCCATTGGTAAGGGTAAATTTCCTGGTAACATATGAGGTAGTCAAAGATAGGGCTGAAGACAGACACCACTGATTCATATGTATAATCAAAGATCAAATTATTGAAATATTAAGGTAGCTAATAATATTCATTGTATGCATGGATATTCATATGTAGGATTACGTGAGGGACTGTTTTCCTATAATATCAAGCAATAAGAAATTTGTGTACAATACTATTAGCAGTCAAAAACATTCTCCTTAGCCCACAGATACAGTAACTAACAGCAATTTTTGTCTAAAAACATGTCTGCTAGTGTTCTCATGCTTTCCGACTTCAGGATGAAACATACATTATGATGGCAGATTTGAGACTTTTGGCTCGTCTGCCAGTAAACATCAACTGTCTGCTGGCATATGTAGAAGTTTAGAAGTTATAAAATCAAAGATAATCAATCTTTTTACAGATGGAACGCTATCCACAGTTAACAAAAACAGTCCCTGAATAAAGTACCTTTTGGAATGTTATGAATACTCATTAACAATGTTGGACATAAGTACTATTCTATGCCTGTTTACTGTCAGGTCTCTCTAGAAGCATGACTTCTGTTCTGCATTTTAACTGCTGCTGAAACTGTTCTGGCTTTGGAATGCTGGAACTTTAGTGTACAGTCTATACTTACATTCATCTTTTTTTTTAAACCTTGACTGACCTACTACTTTTAGTATGACACAGATTTTTGCCAAAGAAATCTTTTTCTTTCAATTTCCTTCTCAGAGAGGTACATAACCTTGGACACTAACATGTTTCTAAATGCACTATGTACTTCCACTAAAAAAAAAGGTACAAGGATGTAAAACAGTGAATTCTGAGCAGAACTCATAAACCTACCTTCTTACTGCATATAGATTTCTAGTCTTACAGATCTATCACTATTCTCATCCCCTTTTATTGTTGTGAAGAACTTCAGAGTCCTTTCACCCTCTCTGAGGCAGCCTAACTTGGGTCCTGTAGTTCTGATAATGAGTTGGGATGGTAGAAGGTTCTAGAATCGGGAACTATGGTCAACCAATTTNGGGTGCCCGCGGGGGGGGGGGGGGGGGTATGGATTTGGGGTGGATTCCACATTCATAGAAGTAAATGGATGGAATAACTAGCTCAGGACACATAGGCATGGAATTCCATCGCCGATTTTTAATAGGTGAGACTCAGGTAGGATGGTAGATGCTTCTTCACACTGCACCATACCACACAATAAATTAAATTTGTCATATATGACCTCAAATTCCTGCACCATGACCGTGTTTGTAACTGCTGACTTACAAACAATATTTCATCCATATATCTCAGTAAGTTTAGGATCAATCTCTGTACCAAACTTCATATGCCTGGGAAAATGAAAGGCATGAGAACACGGTGGCCACAAATCGCACGACTTCCATACAAATTAGTCAAGTGGCTCAGAAGTTAAGAGGGAGGAGACAAAACCATGTACAGACATACATACAACATGGTGATCTACCTTAAGTAAGACAGTATGCTAAAACATAGAACTGGTGAAGAAGAATTTTGTGTCCTACATATCACTGAGCTATAACGGAGTACTGAAGAGGTAGCGGCTAGTGATACATATTACAATAACTGATGTACTAATTACACACACAAAAAACGCCCTTTTCCACAAATATGTTATAGGTACCAAACAGGTAAAATATATTTTGCTCATTTTCTTGAAAACATCAATCATCTAAAGTTGTACGCTACAGATGTCACTGATTCACGATAATAACTGTCACCTTCACAAAACCACACACAAAATATTCTGCTCACTCAGTTCAAGCCGGTAATTTGTAAGACACTGCCATTAAGTTACATAACTCATTTGATATATATTTGCAACCATGTCACAACTGCTTTAGAACATACATATCTCAAGGACACTGCACACTCCTCTAAACCTCAATCCTTTTCCCATAGCACATTTGCACTGGTATCTGAAGTTCTGGTTATGCAATACTACTTTCTTGGCAAATTACATTAGATTGCATGAACTGAACTACCGGTACAATAAGAACAGCAAGAGGCACAGTATCCATTGAATGTTAACAAGCTCTGACAAAGCCAATAAATTTATGGCATACTCAACTCCTCATGCACTGTCTATTGCACTCCCGAGACCCTGAACAACACATCCGACACTAGAAAACTTGATTCAAAAGTAGCTTTGCGTGGTAGCAAACAAAAACGTTTTCAGCATACAACAATAAGATGATTGAGAATTATGAACTGGAAATGACATAAAAGCATTTGCTTGGCAGGACTAAGGAAAAACATGGAAATCCTCAGTCAGAGCAGGTTAGTTTTCGGTCCTCAAATGTTAACCACTGAACCACAAAGTTTGGCAAAATACAAAGAAATGGATATCAGGTATGCACAGAAAATGTTAAATTTGGTAAGAAAGAATGATGGATATTATATGGACAGTATCTCTTATATTCATAACAAATCATGTTATAAGTTTAAAAGAATTAAAACTCAAGACTTAAAATGGAATTTAGGCAAGCAAAATTGCATATGAAATAACATATTTTTATGTTTAATGTCCATTCATTACTTTACAAAGGAACAGAACTAAATGAACTAATCCTAACAAATTTCACAATAATGAATAATAATGCTGCTCCTATCACAATTAATATATATATATATATATATAGAGAGAGAGAGAGAGAGAGAGATAATTTTGGTCTACATCAGAAAATCAATCTGACTGTATACTGGAACCTCATTAAACAATCAAACAAAATTTTTTCTATGGAGAACTGCTGAACTCAGTAAAGCACGAGCTGCCTTCAAAAACTACCATGACTAATGCTTTGGGAACAAAACTAAAGATCAAAACAATTAAACATGTTCATTCCCTTAAATACAGCTCACATATGTGTCCAGTATTTCCCAAATTTCTGTGACTTTCAAATATCATCCAAGCACTGACACAAATATAGCTCCTAAATTCCTGCCATTTAATGATACCATATGACAGTAACACACACCAAAAAACAAAAAACAGCACCTTTCTCAACTGAGACAAAATGGCAGTTTCCAACAAAACTGTAGAGACATCAAGTATCAAGTATACAAGTTGCATGTTTGACTGTCTTATAATAAATTCAGTCCTGGAACAATCTGAAGACATTTCATACGTTTCTAAACAAGCTACTTCCAAAATGTTTGTGGTAAACACAGACTGACAAGTAACTCATGAGACATGACCAAAAATAATTATTGACTATACAAGCTACCAGAGAAGCCACACTTACCATGTCAACAGTGACCTCTCCAACCTTGGTTGATCCATATGTCTTTCGGAAACTTTTTACTCTTTCTTGCTCCTCAGGAATCTTCTTGGTCAGGACAGCTTTCAGGTCAGATGAATCTGAGAGGTTACGCAGAACAACTGACAAGGCTGGTAATACTTTCTGGAGTAACAAAAAAAGGCATATTAATCACTCAGTTCCTAATGCACTTAAACAAGGATAATTAAAATGAAAACTGTTTTACTTTAACATGCTTTCAAACCACAAAGTGTATCTGTGTTGATTTTCAGCATTCCATCCACACACGCTATGGCTGGTGCATGCACAAGCGCAAATATAAACGATGCCACAGTTCCATAATGGTGGTTTGTGTGGAATCATATACATTAAGCTAAAGATGTATGCTGTTTGATTTTTGGCAGTTGCAGGTCACACATCAGAAAATGTTTATTGCAGTATGGAGGTCTTATAAAGGGGCATGTGCTTATCTGAAGGTCATGTATATATAAAGGAGAATGAATAAAGACAGTGGACAGGCCAAGCATATTATGTCATCACATCTGACAGTACTTAGCAAGCAGAATGTTTAAATCAGGATAACTGCCAAGCTACTTCAGATAATATCACTCTGACATTGCAAAAGAGTGTTAATTCAAGAAATCATAACATACTAAGGCACTGGGACTGAACATATGTGTGTACTGGGTGCACATGTATTATGAAGCAATGTGTGTGAACATTCAGGGTCTTGCTGAACCACTCTGAAGCAGCGAGCAATGCTTTTCTGGTCAGTACATAAGTGCACCACCACCAGCTTGAAACCAACTGTGCTAGCAGAGCGCAGCACCATTGGTTGTAAACATTATCTTTATATTTTCTGGGTCATTAATAGCATTATAGCATCATATCTCCCATGCAAAGGATCTATATTAAACAGTGAAAGATTGAAAGTATCCGAGGGAGAGTCTGAAGCCAACCAACTATCAGGACAAAGCAACGTGGATTACTGTTCAAGGGCACCAGCTTGCACCATAAATATGATGGTCCAGCTACCACCTAGGGGATGGTTTCACCAATCAAAAAAACATCCACATGATAGTTAAGATTCTCATGGCGATATGTATTAAATTCATTGTGTTCCAAGATGTGATGCGGTGCAATTTAGCTGATAAGTGCCAATGTTTCAGACAATTTACTTAGTGGGGGATGGAGCCCAACTGGGTCCACTCGGCACGGCAGCCACTGATTGACTTATTGTAGCCTGCCCCAGGTGATTATGATAGAGAATTTGGTGGAATGAAGATTGGCAGAGGAAACCGAAGTACTTGGAGAAAACGCCCCAGCGCCACTTTGTCCACCACAAATCCCACTTGACCAGACCTGGCCATGTTTCAGACAAACCTGCTGCCTCTGTCTTCAAAGTAGTGTCTCCACCAACACAGTAGACGACACTTATATCCTGAAAATTGAAGTAGCAGGCTTCCTGAATTGTTGGTACTGGAACCTGTCTACCTAACTATACAGCATCATATTCAAGAAAATTAACGACGTCTACTTGCCACCTCACACCTGCCATATCTACCAGACCTCATACTGAACCTTGGAAACCTTATAAGCAGCACTCTGAGGAATCTGTCAGTGCATGGTGCAAAACTGATTTTCCACAGTGAAGCTCATGGCTTACATATATAGGGTGGCTAGGCATTTTATAGCACTACGCTTGTTTCCATTTGAAGCAAGGAAGGAGTCAGTCACCTTAACTTCAATTTGACATTACACAAAATAATACTCTTAGCAATAAAACCTTTACAAACATAAAGATATAGGCAGGACTATGTTATCCTCCAAGGAATAGGAAAGAGGATTATTTTTTATAATTTGCATAAATGTAAACATTCTGGCTTAATCTACATGCTGTATCGTATGCATGAGCAAAATTGACTCAGGGTATGGGCTTTCCTCCACTGATTAATACAGCAAGCACATTTCTTCACTTATTAATACTTATCTCCCCATGTACACTATTTCTCTGGATGACAAATAAAAAAACTTTACGAGCACATCTCCTGGAATTCAGCACTGTAGTTAGAATTAATTTAAGGCAGTTGAGAATAATGATGGTGAAACAAAAAAATTTACTGCATTGTGTCAGTGAAACTGCTGGGGAGACCAAGGCTTACATGTGGTGCCTGAAGATGAATAAAATCTGCACACTTTTAGCTCACAAATATAAAAGACAGTGACATGCTGGTTCCTCACAGAATTAAAACATATATAAAAAACAGTATGTTTCATCTACAATATGAGATCAATCAAACACATTCACTCTACAGACTATTTCTGCAAGACCTGCACACTGCATTTTGTGTAACAATTTCTTACCTACTGGGTGTAAAGGGAGAAGGAATTTAAGTTTATTTGGCAGTCAGTGATAACTACAATAGCCCCAGAACAACTTAATGATGGATTAGGGTGGGAAAATTTTGAACCCTCTTGGAGAGAAATGGAATGACATCCACTCTCACTTAAGAATACAGAATAAGTGCATGGATAATATTAAAACTGATAAGAAACATACATGTGGATGCAAATATAACTTAAGAGATCAATCCCTTGGGTTTTGCTGCTCAAGCTTAATGTGTGGCTTTGGCTACTGGTAATATACCATGCAGAATGCTGAAAGTTTTCTAACTTTCTGGCAAGCCTAGCAGATACCATCTTTGGGGTTAATGGCTCTTGAGGGATGGCAACAGCAGTGTTTAAAAGTCTCACATGAAAGGAGTGTCACCCCTTTCCACTACCCACATGGCTGTTCCCTACCAGTTAGCAACCCACTACTCTATTCATCCAGCCATGACTTCACCTTTGACACACTGCCTAATGCAAGATCTATGTAAGTGCTGCAGTGGCACTGGGGTCCACTCAGCCTCTCCAATGGGTTCTAAACTCTTTTCCTAAAGTAAAATGGCTGGAACCCGAGCTTGATCAACCCGCCTTCCTGCATCTACTGTCAAGATTAAGAATGTATGGAGATGCACGTCTACTCTCAATGCATGGACAATTTTAACTTTTCCTTACATGAAGAAAAGGAATAACTACCCACACCTAAATGTAAAGATAAACACAAATACCGTGCCATGAAAGTGTACAGAGGGACTGGAGATAAATATCTAAGTATCTGACTTCAGAAGTTGGCAGGGTTGCATGCAAAGCTTCACACTCAAGCCACTGCACCATGGAGAACCCCCCCCCCCTCCAAGGACCAATCAGAGAGGACACCCCAGAGCATGTATCATGTGGTATGTGACAAGAATAACTTCACCCATGCCTGGGCCTGAATCCTCACCATTAAGCTCACAGGCCAATAGCCGAACACTACACCGAGTATATTTTTGCCTAACTCTTATTTAATATGACACATAAAATGTTAATAACTAAAATTGTATCTATGAATATGCACATAATATTAACTTTTATTTGCTAAGTGAAAGTTTTAGCAGTTTCACTAATCACAATACCTGTCAAGTAGAATATAAGTAGTAGTAACATTCTCCATGGAAGAGATAAGCAAAATTTCCATTCTAATAGTACCATAAAAGCTTTAACACTGACAAAACACAGGTGACATCCTTCAGAAATGTCAAGTGATAATGGGAGACCTCATGTACAGTAAAATTATCTCACATTGTTTTGCAATCCAACCTTGACCTGCAATATTTAATCATGTTGCAACATACAGCAACAACTCTATTCAATTATCAATGAAATGAAACTCCAGGAAATCTGCTGATGACACTCACCTTTAGCAACCACATTTAACAGTTACATAAAAGTCAAATTTACTTGAAAACCATAGAGAAGACTACAGTCAAATGATGCTACTCAGCACTTCTTTTTCCAAAAATGTTTACTAGTGCTCTCATCAGTGCATTGGCAGACAGGTGCCTTTTGACAAGTCTGCTTGTACACTGCTGATATGCATACTGGGATGAAAAACAACACTGATGCCACTTTAACCCCAAAACTTCTAGGAAGTCCTCAGTTAGTGCCAATGACACCTATAAACCAAGGTACAACATAAAGTTTCTCCTGGGGAGATTGGATTACAAAATTAAATTAAAGGAAATTTAACACTGTGATAATTCCACACTGGAAAGGTAACAATTCTATGCTTGCTCAGTTAAGCATAACATCATGATGATGTCATATAGAGGAGTGAGGAAACAGCCCTAGAGGGGAAGAGAGAGGTCTGCTTCATGCCCAGGCAACTTTACCCTGTGGTAAAAGTAACCAGTACCCACTGGTTAGAAAGCTGGGTGGGCCCAGAGCCAGTCTGATAGATACCGGATACTTTGCCACTTTCAGTTTTTAATATCCAAAATCAAAGGTGATTTTATGTAATTTAAAGCTTCCTGTTTGCCTCAATCAACCCACGGCAGGTGGGCACACACATTTATGAACCCTGATCAAAATAAAATATCTGATTTCAGTTCCAAAACTTTGTGCCCTTATGAATGTCAGCAACATAAAAGCATAAAATAGACTTGTATTTAGGAGGTGGTCAGTTCAAATCTCAGGACATTAACTGTGCAATTTAAGATGTTCTTGGTTTTCCTCAACCCCTGCAGGCAAATATCATGACAGTACCTCAATTAGGCCATGACCACTTCCTTCCAAATTCTTTCCAATTCATTACTCATCTATCATCCTACCATTGGACACTATATAAAGAGGTCTATCTACTGCTATATAATGCCATGTAGGCCTTAAAAAGTAAACTAACATTTTGGAGGAACATTACTGCGTTCATACGAGTCCATCACAAAACTCTGCCTTGGGTCATGTGAATGAAGTCACTATCACCAAACCCTGTGTCCTCAAGATCAACATTCACTCATTCACTCACTCATGGAGCTGAACCCTTTTTGAGAAACCGCCAATTGTGCAGCTACTCAAGAACTTCCCAGTATTTTATGAAACCTGAATGTTCACTACCGTGTTCACAAGAGCATTTCACTGGTCCCTATCCTGAGTCAGATCAATCCAATCCATACCACCCCATCCTATATCTCAAAGATACATTTTAATATTGTCCACCCACCTACATCCTGGTCTTCCTAGTGGTCTTCCTAGTGGTTCTCCCACCAATGTCCTACATGCACTCTTCTCCTCCCCCATTTGTGCTACATGCCCTGCCCATCTCATCATCCTTGACTTGGTCATTCTATTTATACTTGGGGAAGAATACAAGTTATGAAGCTCCTCATTCAAGATCCACATTATTATTCTCTAGTCCATGTCTCAATCTCCCGCGTTTTCTTTACCTTTCAGGCTCTCTGACTCAAATACTGCATGCATCTTTACCATTTGTACTATGTGTCCCACTTATCTGATCCTCCCTGATTCGATCACCCTAATAATATTTTATTAAAAGCAATAATTCTGAAGCTTTCTGCTATTAACAACTTTCTCTTTCCATTTTTTCCTGTCTCTCAGGTCCAAATACTCCTCAGAACCGTGCTGGTTACTATTATTATTCAAAAAAGAATTAGGATTGGGAAAGGTGTAATATTTGCAATATTCCATTTTTTTTATTCAGGGCATCCTGGGTTCAATATCAATCCAGACTGGCTGCCCTGACAAGGACACTTCATGTTTCAGTTCCTCTAGTTTCCCAAACTCATGGTCCACAGACCACCAGTATTCTACAAAAAGTTTTATGTGTCTGTTTCCATTTTCAAGGTGACATCTACTATGACAAAGGCAACACACTGCCTTCTTTCCAGTCTACTTCACATCAAATACGTTCCTGGGGCTCATGGTCAGCGATAATGCTGAAAGCATGCAAGTTTAAGTTACTTTTATTTCTGCACAAATAAACATGTGATTTGCATTGCAAAATTTTCATTTAAAATATCGCAGGGGTGTAAATGCTGGCTAAATTTCACTCTCATTCCATTCAAAATTCTTAAAAATATTTTAATATTTGGGTTGTCTGCCAAAGAAAATCCACACAGTAAGCAATCCACAGTCCAAAAACATTTGGGAACCACTGCTCTAGGCAAATGCTGGAACTTAATTAGGCCATAATTACTTCCTTCAGATCCCTTTAATTCATCATTAAAGTTCATACTACCATAAGGTAAAAAGTTAAGCTGTCCTTGTGCTTAATTCATTAAGCACAACATAATGAAGATATGACAGTGGAGGTATAGCTTTACCATTCTTGCTCTCAGCATTAGATGGAGATGAGTGGTTAGCTTTACCCCCAAGGTCCATGCCATAGCTCATGTGGTTAGTTGCTGGCTTCCCACCATGGCAGCCCGGGTTCGAGCCCGGGTCTGGTAAAGTGGGATTTGTAGTGGACAAAGTGGCGCTGGGGCAGGTTTTCTCCAAGTACTTTGGTTTCCCCTGCCAATCTTCATTCCATCAATTGCTCCACCTATCATCTGGGGCTGGTATAATAGGCCAAAAGTGGCCACAGTACAAGGGACTTAGTCCCACCCCACTAGCAATAAAAAAAAATACCCCTCAAGGACATAAGCTGTCCAGTACCCATCCCACAGGCTGGGTGGGCCCCAATGTAGGTCTGGACACTGTGGAGTGCAGAAAAACTATTTCCCCTTCTGGGAATCAAACCCTGAACATCCAGCCTGCCAATATACCAAGTGAACTATCCCAGCTCCACAATCAACCTACCTAACAGAAAAGCAACATTAAATGAACCAAAATTAAAACATGCAAAACGTTCACAGATATGATAATGGGGGGGGGGAGATAATATTAAAATATGCGATCATAGTTATCTTTACTAATTCTTGCAATCATAAGAAACAAAGCGGCCTTGGGTTATTATCTCCCTCCCAGTCTATGGGCACTACTTCATCTATCCATATGTCTCTGAAGAGGTTACTCCCACAAAATTACTCTCCCCCTCACTCTAAGATTGGGTTTTCCAACAGAACTTATACAAGTCTGGAATGTAATCATAAGTCTACCATCAAAACTACAAACTGTCGCTTCTAGTTTTCCCTGTTTGTTTTTATAAAACATTTCCAGCTTTCTTCTGTGGTTTGGTTCAAGATACTGTCAGCAGCTCTGAGTATACAGCATAGAATGAACTGGAAACGGTTTGGTAGGAAGCTGCCAGGGCATTCTTCATTCCATCAAATTCTCCACAAATAAGAATATCTAACTAATTCTAAATTGTAATCAACTGTAAACAATTGTAACTATTGTAATTTTAATCTTACTCATATATTAAATTGTTAATATTCAGAATTAACTTGACTTGTCCTATATCATGTACAGTGACGAAATAAATCAATCAATCAATCAATCAATAAATCAATCATTTGCCTTCAGTGAAAGAAAACATACAAAAACCCTTTTTCAGGATAGCCAGTGTCTGAGCTGAGATGTGAACCGAGTATCTCTCGAATACAAGTGTACACCATTGTGCTATACCAACCAGTCTGGTATTTCCATGTGGCATACCATTTAGAGAATCTAAAAACTCAACGAAGATATACATATATTAAAATTTCAGTCTTATTAGTTCTTGCATTTTATACAAACAGATGAGTAAACATTTAAAGAAAGAACATGTTCACTTTGGTCTCCATATAATCTGGAAATTCCACTACAGCCCCTCGCTACATCTCCTCCACTAGGGATGCTTATACAGCAACCCGAATTATGTTCAAAATAATGGGGTTTGAATATACTAAGAAACCAAACAAACTGTAAGCTTATCACAAAGTCTCCACTGTATTTCTTTCATGTCTACAATTCTGGACCTCTATTGTTTGTTCCAGTAAAATTAATTTCAAATGAAATTCGGAACATTCTATCATGACCTAAAGACGGAAAATACTCTGCATTTCCTTGGAGTGTAACATCCTGGCTGCTTCAGAACTCTAGCATTTTAAACATAGCTGTGTTACCGTATATATTATGTGAAAGAAAACTGAGCAAATGACCCCTTAAAAAGTTAGTCACTGTCTTCAACAGTTCTGCAAGCTGACAACCATGTTCCATACAAAGCTCAGCCAAAACCAAAACCCCTCCACACACAGAACTGTGCCTCAATGAACTAACTATTCCAATTGAGGATACACATTTTTGTAATGCACTTCACTTAAAAATGTTTCATAGTGAGGGTTTGAAGTTTGTTGAACTGTGTCAGGATCGGCTTCTTGTACATAATATTATACTGTACATAGTTGGGATAGTCTAGTTAGCATAATGACCAACTATATGCATGAAAATCAGGTTTCGATTCCTGATAAGGGCAGGGACTTCCTTCTTTGCCACCACATTGAGACCAGATCAAGTCTCACTTAGCCTCCTATCCAATGAGCAATGTAAGACACTGACCATTCGCCTCCAACTATAGGCGATGACAGGCATGCATGGTTCTTTACCTCTATTGCCAAAAATATCTACACAGAATTATGCAAGCACACAAACAGCTCTACCTCCCCTTCATATGACTTCACTGTTCAGTGCCTAGGCTCTGAGGCAACTTTACTTCACCTTCACCTTTGCCTTCACAATGATGTCTATTTCCATTACTGCAGCTGTAATCCTACTAATTTTTATGGCAGTATGTTTCTGTAGTAACAAGCACTGTGTAATGGAAATAACAATACTAACTCCATGGATAAATCCTTCTTAAGAAGACAACAGTCACTCAGCTACTAAATTTCCCATCATTTTATGGAACCCAAAGGTTCATTACTGCATTCACAAGACTCCTGCACCCCTGTTCTGTCCAGTCCATACCACCACATCCTATTTATCTCAGATACATTTTAATATTATTCTCCCAGGGGGCATGCGGTAGCGTAGTTGGTTGAGGTACTATGCTACAAGCCGGAAGGTCGTGGGATCAAATCCCGATGAAGTTACTGGATTTTTCCAATTTACCTAATCCTTCCAGCCGCACTATGGCCCTGGGGTTGACTCAGCCTCAAACAGAAATGAGTACCAGGAGTATTCTTGGAATATTCTTGGGTGTAAAGGGCGGCCAGTGCGTGGGGCTGACAACCTTATCGCCATCTATGAGCTGAATGTCTAGAAAATGTGGGAACCTCAACATCTCACAACCCTATGGGCCTCCAAGGCCTGTTACAGGGATACCTTTATTTTCTTTTTACCTGGTGGTCTATTTCCTTGGCCTGTCTGACACACAGTGAGACTAAGTAAGTAAGAAGACTTACTTACATACTAATGGGGAGAAGAAAAAAAACAGGCAAGTTACATACACACATAAATTTATACGTTCTGAAAACAATTCATATAATTCATCACGGATTTATATACTTTTACTGCATAAAACTTTGAAGTGTTCAATATATTTGGCTGTCAACGAACAGGTATGTATGCGCCTCTGGGTGAATTCGTTTTACGTAACATTCCCATGCTCATTTAGAGTCCTTGAAACACAAACGCGGTTACTATCTTTGCCTCTACGACACACCGAAACCTGCCGTCTCATAGCATCTGTTACGTTCTGCTACGTTCTGTTACACGATGGAAGCGAGAAAGGGATGAGGGTTGCTATTTTTGCTGCGTGCTTGCTAAATTTGTGCACATGGCATAAAAGGTCTAAGTACAACACACAAAAAAGCCCTTACCAAAAAAACAACCGCTAACTCTACAGTACTTTCAGTCTTCGAAAAAGCATGCAATTACACTACCGATACGTTCTAATTTTACACAAAATGAAGCAAAATGTTAATTTCAAATTAAGTTTATACACACAATATTTCTTATTCGTCTCCATTATAAAATATCCCCCAGGTGATTATATGTTATTACAATACAGACTTAATTTCTTACCTGATGTGTTTCTGTGATCCGAGATGCTGTTACGCGAAAAAGAGCCATTCTTATTGCCAAATTTCGTACGCAGACAACACAACCAACGTTAACCGCAGCAGAATGATACAAAAAAAGACCGAGCTCTCTCCGTTCGCTCCGCTCTCTACCCCCTCTACCCTCTCTTACAGAGGTATCACGTGACTGTGGATTTGTACGTAGCAAAGTAGATGTCAGCACAGAACAAAATCGATGACTGTTTATATCAGCAACTGCGTATACAATATCGACCGATAACGACAAATCACAACCGAGCGATGTGAGTTGTGTGTAGTAGTGTCGTGTAATGATATCGTGAAGGTATTTGCTACCAAATATGTTTTAACATGTGGACCGTTTCTAGGAAACGTTGCCACGGAGAGATTTTATTCTTGGAAAGCAAATGGTTACGGAGTACTTTTCCTTCGTTACGAAAACTAGTATAAGTTTTAAATGCGTGAAAGCCGGACCATTGTTGCGAGATTGATAGGCGTTTCGTAGCAACAGATACACAAAGAATAATAGTAATACACGATCTGCTGGAGGTAGTGGGCTTTCTTAATGTTATTATTATTGTAACTGCCTGGTGAAAGAAGATGAGAGGGGAGGACAAGGTCAGACTTCCGCAAGCGTATCGCATCAGTCTGCCACAATTATCAACATAAATCATATGNTTTCTTCATAGTCACCGCCGTGAAAGCCTCAAATCTTACATATGACCCTTATTCTCCACCCTTTCCACAGATTTTCATCACCTGTGGCATTTTGGCATCACTTCTCTAAATACATTTTCATGAGGCTCCTCTTCCTCCTTGCCACTGCAGCCTTTGGTTAAAGGACTACTGAAATGGAAGTTTGTCATTTTCATCTTTCGAATTGGTATCCACGGATAACCTCCCCCCTCTCACTTCGTCGGTGATATAAAAACACTATAAAAACTCCGTGGCTTTAGTCCGCAAGCGAACTATACCGACCAAGTGACCACCGCTTGTCGGCGAAGTTAGTGCCAACTCTAGCAAATAGAGGGTGTCTGGTGGTCACCGCAACGGATCCCCACGCCCGTTAAACTCTGTTTTCTAGACCGGAATACATACACTCCACGCTTGTTAAATTTCTAAACTTTGTCATTTTCATCTTCCGAATTGGTATCCACGTATAACTTCCCCTCTCACTTTGTCACCGATTTACACGTCATGTGCTTATTAAAATTATGTAAAATTCTTGCTTTTATTATTGTAGTTGTAAGGTAGTTCTGTGTTTAGAACTAATGTAGGCATATGTGACATGTTCGATATGTAAAATAAAGATACAAATACGTTTCAGAGGCCTTGACATACTTAACCACATTTTGAAAACAACTGAGTACTGATGCAAATTGTTGGTTTCTTTCTCACCTGAGCCTTATTTCACAATAATCACTCATGGAATTCCACTTTCTTCCTAAATTATAATTACAGTGTAATAAAGTTGTTACCCTTTCAAAGACATTAGGCTTGAATTTTCAGCTTCTGTCAAGTATAGGTTAAATAAAAAGAAAAACTGAAAAGCTGTATTGCAGAGGAAAAGTTTATGGAGGGTTCAGGAGACCTCTGTCCATTGTTGAGGAAGCCATTTAATTTTGTAACTACACAAGCTATAAACCATGTTACATGATGCACTGTTTGTTGACAGTTGTGGTTGACATTGGCCCCATTATTTTAACTGATGATTACAGCTGTCATTGGGGATTTAAATTTCATGGGAAGCTGTCTATTGGACCCACAGCGACATTCAGAAAACCGTGCCATAGCTCAAGCGTTTAGTCACTGGCTTCCTGCTGTGGTGGCCTGGGTTCGATCACGAGTCTGGTCAAGTGGGATTTGTGGTGGACAAAGTGGCACTGGGGCAGGTTTCCTCCGAGTACTTTGGTTTCCCCTGCCAATCTTCATTCCACCAATTGCTCCACAATCACCCTCACCTATCATCTGGGGCTGGTAAAATAGGCCAGAAGTGGCCACAGTATAAGGGAGTTAGTCCCACCCCAGTGGCAATAATAAAAGAAAACATTCAGAAAATCGTATTATAGTCCGCAGTTGGACTACATTAAGGAGTTATGAAATTGATGAATCTGTGGAACATCAAATGTCAAAACAGATAGGCTCCAAAGAGTTAATTTTCAATGTGGGATCACAGTTCATATTGAAACACATCCAGTGTAATAAATCTCATGCTTCTTTTGATTTTGGCTCTGTGTGTATGCTGCTTACTGCTTTACTTAGCTGTGCAAAAGTTATTTTAGGGGATGGCTTGTATAAATAATAAACTTATCTATTATAAAACAATGGAACTCTGATTTAATGCTCCTGAATTTTAAGTGTTCCCTTATTTAATGTTCAACTCTGTGATCCCATGTCCACAATCTCAATGTTCAACTTACCTTCATTTAAGATTATGTATCTTCAATTTTGGTGTTCAAATGTACTGCTCTCAAAAGAAACCCTAAACTGAGGTTCATTACACATATACTGTATTTAAAATTGAAAATGATTTGTTACCAGTGCACAATTGAATTTGGGGACTAGCTAGTAGAAGTAATAAACATAATCTGTTATAATGTTTATTTGAAATTGAACAAGCAGCTTATCTATATATTTGATATCACATCATAAATGTCTTTGTTGCTAAGCAATAAGCATTTGAGAAGCTGATTTGCTTCACTGAATAGCAGGCTTGTAGTCTGGAGTGACTGTAATGTTACAAATTATTTTAAATTATGACTTGAAAATTTATCTGCAGCTTTACACTAAAACATTAAAATTCTCATTACATGTCAATTATAATACACTGCTGCTGAACACATTATGCTGCCTCACACATTTTTAATTCAATAAGTAATCCACGTTTCTGCACATAGCAACATGCAAGTACAATAGGAAATTTGTTTAGTGTTACCATTCACATAATTTTTTTTCTTTTTACCAGTCTTGTGTTCAGAATGTTTCTTGAAACTGATTAGAGTAGCCAAATAAGGAAGGTGATACTGCTTAATATTACATAGCTGCAAATGTAACTTAGTGGTATTTATTGACAGTCAAAAACTATGTTTATCAAGTGGCCATAGGACAGAAGATGCAATAAACAAGTATTTAAAGTTTGAGGCAGAGAAATATGCATGCCAGACAGTTTACATTTTGCATAACATCAATAAAAAAAATGAGACCCTGCTGAAAGCAGTAGCACTGGCTACTTATTGAATCAAGTGGAATACCTTCACAGAGATGCAATGCAAAGCTGTGCTTATAATATTTTCATTTACCTGTGGGCTTCATTTTATGTACTGTATTCTTTAAAACATATTCCTATTAGAGTCCACCTGAATCTGAATATTTTAAATGCTACTAGCATGGCTCAAAGAATTATGCTGAATCCTTCCTGAATTATAAATCCATTTGCGACCTCTAAGCCTGCTGACATAATAACATCAAGTTATACCAACATATTAACATAAAAAACATTAAAAACTGAAGCAAACTTTGCCATTATCGAGAATTTATGTCTGCCTTAGCTGAGTAGACAATCACAATTTTCAAGCCCTGACTATATTGTAAGAAACATTTAAAAAGATTTCCATTTCAGGTGAACCCAGGGTTTTGTCACATCAGATATTCTGTATCAGGTTTAATAGGTTTAAAACTCCTTCCCCCCCCCAGGGAGGACCAGGGGATACAAGGTGAATGTATAGCACCTTCATCAGCATACAAATGATGGCTGTGTCCCAACACCTGACACCTAAGACCATTTTAAAGCAGCCATTAATTACTGTAACTTTCTCCCAAAAGGTGTATAGTCATCACAGCCATTAAAATAATCCATCAGTCAGGGTTTGAAAAATAAATGATCTACAGTGTAAATGTAGACTCTAGACTAACAGCTTACAACCAAACAGCTGCACATCAACTGCTCGTATTGCATTATGTTTACCTTAACATATAGTGGGTTCTGAATTACTGTGTAAAATTTAGATTCAGAAAGTTCTCATTCAGTCACTGCAATTGTTCCCACCCCAAAGACTCAGTATAATGACAACCAATCATCTGAAGACTGGAGCTGAACAAACTCCTGAAATGTCACATGTATTAAACAAACCTCAGGGAATCAACATAGCTCCAAGCATCAATGTTTCTTTGGAAAACATTATATACTTATTCCATGTTTGCATTTAAATAAGACATACAGTGAACTCAATAGGATGATGGTAGTTTCTTTCTCAACAGCAGTTAATCTTGTGGCTAGCTTCTAGTGGAATGGAAGAAATAATTATTATGTGAATTATTACAAACCTATTAAAAATTTATTGAAATAACAAAACATAATACCTTGCTGAAAGACAATCACATATATCAACACCACAACCAACACTTTGAAAAAATAAAATTGCTGGTATAGTAAGATAAACCTTCGTTCCACATGGAGTTTAGGTTCCTCAAGAATGGTGCATTAGATACATCTGTGCTGGCGAAACTTGGGGATGCATGAACACTGCTGCATAAAGTCTCCAATTAATACCTAAAGACATACAAATGAATGGCTCTACCTATATTGCTTTAGATGTCAAAAACACAAGCCTGCAGCTTTGATTACACACCTGTAGACATTTTCAGTGTCAGAGAACTAAAATGTCTTAATAACTTCTTGGTCCATAAGTTGCAGGACCAATGTTGTGTTAAGACACAGAAACATTACCTTGATATTATGAGTAAATTGCAGTGTTTCATGGTTAGGGCTGTGGGTACACTGCATATATTCAAAATTTCTGGGTTCATCAAATAAGGACTTGCATTTTCTTTTTGCATACATAAGCAAATCCACATTGGACAATTGTTTACCATACTAAGATGTGGCTGAAAGGGGGGAGGTGACATTTAACAAAAGATCTGAGAAAAATATAATTTTTATGATATCAAAAGATGGAATTCATGAAAACAGACTCTTTGAATTTGATAAGTCTTCTCAGAAACAGTGTTTTAAATGGTTTGTCATGGCAGTTTCCACATGTGTGGACATGTGGAAGCATGCATATTGCATATATGCACACATACTCCTACTGGGGGAAAACATTTTGCAAGTATTAAGCACATCTAAAATTGTACTAAGTAAATCTTAAATGGGTGCTTCACTGTATGTTACTGGCATTTTTCCACTTACAAATATTAAGCAATATCTTCCATGAGAAATGTAGCTATACTTCCTGCATATGACTTAAAAAACTCTTCTACACAAATAAAAATGATAACTGAACTTTTTCTTGATCTTCCTCCAATTCCAACTAGTATAATCTGTTCAAAATGCAAGAATTGTGAACTTGTGCTCAGATGGTCCACAGTGACAGTCAAAGTTACATACTTCTCCAGGTATGGCTCCTGCACTGAATTTGCTACTGAATCTAATGGTATTTCATGTGAATTACAGGGCATAAGATTTGCTTTTAACGATGGGATGCGACATTTATCAGCTATTTTCTTTTGGGATATTCATATACACAACGTACATGGTAAGTCTTTGTGCAGACAAAAGGCCTATCAAAAACGGAATTTGGAATATATGGAAACATGTCTGTATCAGAAAATTTTCAAATCATATAGAGGATGCACCAATGTAAAGTTAACTCTTATAAGTGGAAACTCTTTAACATAAAAATTGGGAGCAAATACAATTTACTGGAAAACAGTTTGGATATTTATTGGAGATTACTGTCTTCTGGGATGTAACATTATGTAGTCAGACAGAAAGATTCTCATGCTTCGAAGAAACCTGCTGCCTCCATTTTCAGGGTGACAATGGTGTTACCTCCTAGAAGACTGTAACCGCCACCATCATCTTCATAAGAACCTCACAGGTCACTGAATGTTTACTGTTTAATACTTTGTTCTGAACTGTACTTACTGAAATATCTGTCAGGATAGATCTCCAGGTTGAGATTTGAAACCTGGACCTACTTGAAAATGTGTACTGCTTAGTAAGTACATGTGCCCTGAATTTCTGACATGCCATTTGGATTACGAATATATAAAAACAAGTCTGAAAACAATTTAATTTCCTTGGTATTATGTTAAAACTGGGGTTTACTTTATATGTAGTATAATGCATGCTATTTCCTACCAAACACAATTCAGTTCTAGCTAGGAAATGAACAAATATTCAATTTACACACTGGAAGTCTTATATTTCTGTAGAAGTTAAAACCTTTATTGCTGAATCGTTCAACTTCATTCAGTTGGCTATGAAAATTCATTGTTTTAATATTTTTACTTAAAATTGTATTATTTTAAGAAGATGGTGTGAAAATAATTTGCAGTGACAGGGTTAACTCATCATCTACAGATCCACCAGCTACTGATATCTAGTTTAAAATCTGGCATGGTTAAGAAACAAGGTACCTATGTTTATGCAAGAGCTGCAAAAGTGAAAAAATGCTTCCCAGCAGTAAACGTGTTAAAATCCAACAAAAATTGCACTAAGCAGTAATGGTTTCATTTCACAATCCAAATATACAAAACAAGTTTAATTTATAACAGAATGTAGAAATGAATAGCAACAGGCTGAAAGTTTATTATTTCATGACAATCTTAAACAGAAAAACAGATAAAGCATTACCATATCAGGAGACCTCCAAATCAATTTCTGATGTGCATGTTTCTGAGGGGCTCTTAACATGACATGGGTTCTGGAACATCAGTAACATGAAATTCTCAATAAAAATTTCCCATACGGCAACCGAAAAAACTTGTTTCTGAGAATATACATCTTGAAATATTCAACAGACAAAAAAAAACTGAATGTTAGAGTCTGCTTATGCATGGTGCAGTTCTTAAAATTTGCTGTTTCATGATTGTGCAAAACAGGAATTGGGGGGAGGGGAGGGAAAAATAAAAATAAAAGACAAACAGTGATAGTTTAATACAGATTGTGCAACTGAGTCGAGTGTGCCACTGTGGAACATGAATAAACCCACACTATTTTAAATATATTACATAATCTTAATGGTGAATTAATGGTGCGGACTGACATAACTGAATGGCTAGTTTTCCTTCCTTGCAGAATCAAATATTTCCTGGACAATTATATTTCTAACAGCTACAGATGATAGCACCAGCTGAATATGTAATGTCAGATGATTATACTCAAGGTGTTGAAAGAATTGGGATGGTGGTCAGATGTGAACAGCGCAATGCTTAGGGCTCAGACTGAACAACATTACTACAACAGTCAGTCACACCAGTCTTACAGACTCAAGGACTTTATACAATCTTCGCAAAATCCATATATACCTGTTTAATATGAGGAACCAATGGTGTCATAGTTTGAAGTGGATGATACTGAATGGATGACAATGTCATGCGTAATAACATTATAAGAAAGGGATTGGTGAAGGTTGTAGGTGTGTGAGGCATATGATTTAGCATAATGACTGTCTAGTTCAGCATTAACAGAGCAGAAAGATAAGCAATTTAGTGACATAATCCTCTTTTCTGGCAAGCAATGTAACTCCACGTATTAACTTTCTTCAGCAAGTCAGGGCCACTTTGAGGCTGAATTCATAATTTGTAAATGTCACAGAAACTGCCTTCTCACTAATATGTTTCAAATATTGGCTAAGAAAAGACAGCAAGACATCATGCATTGTTAGAGTTCAAACTGTATATAAATAAAGGCATATTATGGTAAGTTCTATGCCTTTTCATTTATTATCTTCAAGACCAAACTGTTATGGTACCAAGTTAGGAAAGTTTGAAAGAGATAGGTTACCTATGCCAGCAACTGCTGCTAGTTGTTCACCCACTTAGTGAAGCTGCTGTTGAGCAAAACAGTGATGGTGGTTATACAGACATAACTACCACAGTTTGCCTTTCATTTTGTGTTTGTTTCATATTCTTGGTATATACTGTAATAAACAGCAAAACTTTAAAACTGCACCATGCATATGTTGGCAGAATGCATGCATTCAGATCAATCTTATCTGCCAAAAAGTTATTGGCTGAAATTTCTAAGATTCAAAATCTTTCTCAGAACGAAAAAACAGGTTACCTAAGGAATAAAACAATCTTCTATTTTTAAGGTTAAAATCCCATTCTTGTGGATAATAATTCAGATGTGTTTGTTTAATCATGGAATGATATGTCATACTTAAAAATTCAATTAAAACTATGAACTAATAAAAATGGTAGCAAAATTGTTACAGGTTGTATTCTCATAGTTACCACTCTGCAGTGTGACTCAATATTTCTGTAAGCTACTACATTTCACATCTCAGATTCAAATAGCAAAATGATCTTGTCCTTTATCCCCTTAAACAGCTGCCCAACTCCCATTCCCAAATTATCTCTTACAAAGGAATTTCTGGCAGTTTTCTTCCCCAACAAAAGTTCCCAAGAATGAAAAATACTAATGACACCCTTATGAAGCCCATTTGATCCAGAAGACAGCTGTGTTCTGGGCAGTAAAAGTGAAGAAGAAACTGCTTCTCATTCAACTTAATCAGTACAACTCTCCACTCATTCATTTATTTGTAGAACTTGACTTCTGTTTCAACAACATCTTTGAGGAGGTCATCAACTTCAGTAAGACTCTGTCCTGGGGTGAAGTCATCAAGGAACTTGTTCACATCTGCTACACAGCCCAACTCCATATCTTTGAGCAGTGAACGAGCATTATCGCTAGCTTCTGCATGCAATCTGTAGAGTGTGTGGGCTCGATCCACTTCTCTTTGGAAGCGTGGAACTATCTGTAAGTGTGTAACAATAGTGACAACTATTCATAATTACTGTGATAGGAAACATATAATATCATATACAAGTACACTGTATGGATTAAATTAACTTGGTGGTTATCAACTGCTACAGTTACAGAGCACAAAGTTGTATCTGACTGCATTATTATGAATAAGAAATACACCTGTGGAAGGAAGCAGTCATGGATTATTTTAACCATGAAAACCCTTGAGATGGCTGGCTTGCTTGGAATGCTATCCTAGTGCATCCTATATGTGAGTAAAAAACTTGTCTAAGCAACATTGTTTGAAATTATAATAAATTAAAACATGTGGTATAGGATTCCTTTGGTATGAAACCCTTCAGAGCACTAACTGGAGGTGTGGGGATTGTAAGCTACTAACAAGCCTGAAAAATTTGGGGGGCTGGGAGCCAGAGACAGCAAAAGCAGGCAAAGGAGTCATGCTATTTCACTACAAACAAGGAGTTCTGGTTTGATCTCACAGTCTACTTGCTTACTGCAAATTTCCTAACCTACAAATTCTTGTGGTTTCTTTTTCTTTTGCACATTATTTTATAATGCTCTCAGTGCCTAGAATACACAGTGCTGAATGTAGAATTGATGGTCAACTGGAAAGGATTTTGAAGGAAGTGGTTCTGGTCTAATCAAGGTACTAAACTGGCAACTAGTTGGAGGGGTTAGGGAAAACCATGAAAAACTTCAGTCAGGACAGATGGTGACCCACCTGAGATTCAAACTGTGTACTTCCTGAATAAGAGTCTAGAATGCTACTGCTATACCAACCAGTTCAGTGATATTCTGTGAGGCAGGGTGAGACTGAGCCCATTTGGTACACAGGCCACTAATGGGTCCACCATACTAGCCCCAGATCATAGATGAGTACTGAGTGTTCAACGGAATGAGAATTGGCAGGGAAAACTGAGTACTTGGAGAAAACCTACCCCAGTGAAATTTAGTCCACCATAGACACCACATGACCTGAACTGCGAATGAACCCAGACTGCCACAGTGGGAAGCCAACAATTATCTGCCAGAGAGCTCAGTAATACTTCTTGTGTTGTTAATGGTCATATTTGGTACAACATACGTTTTATTCTGTAGAGGAATATAAGTTAAATTAAAAATGGTATGTTTGTGAAAGGGGGGTATTTATTTTTAATTATAGAAATTGAACTATTGTATATTTAATGTGTATGGAACGTTTTCCTATGACAGTGATTTGACGAGGAAGGAAGAATGGACTGGTTGGTTGATTGATTGATGTGAAATGGATTGAACTGGTTACTCTGTTGGGGAATTTATGTTGTCTTAAATTTTTAATATAGTTTTGTATGGTATGTTGGACATGTACACAATTTGTGTATGTAGTTAAATATTATAGTATTGTTGACTTTTATACAAATAATTTGACTTGTTCTATATCTGGAGGCTGTATTGCAAAATGTGGATTTCTGGAACCAATAAAAATATGAATATGGTTTATTTGGATAATATAAAATTATAGTCCAACAAGATTCAATTTAGCTCATGGGGTAGTATGGTGGACTCATGAAGATGACCATACAATCATATCCTAACTGAATCAGAATTTTTTGTTGCTTGCAACTGTAAAGACTGGCATGTTACTGAAGATGATAGCAGCTCATTGTAATGGGCAAGTACTTATTGATACTGGCTATCTACATTTAAACTGACTGTCAAACAAAAGGGAGATTGACTGTTGAACACAGTGTAAAACTATTTTCTTTTGTGCTGAAGCAAAACATATTGTGGACATACAGAGATATTTTCATGTTCATTTGGGCAATTTTCTCAGAAAACTATCCACAGGCTTACTTCATAGTGGGAAAGGACAGTTCAGTTTTGGAGCAAAAATATTCATCCTTTGGGGTTTCATGAAGGAAAAATTGTTGCCAAAAGAGTCAGCCTTGTTGACTGAACCCAGGGCTATGGCAGTCCAAATTTACTGAGAGATTATAGCAGATATGTGTTGTCATATGCTCATGAACAGAAAGGAATTATCTTTTGAAAGTTCTACAGCAGAAGAGCAGCCATATTGTACATGTACTCCACTAAGGATAAATCTCCGTGTCTTGGTGCTTGTTTGCATATGCAAACCTGAACCATTATGTGATGATTACAGTTCTGTGAAAAGCTTAAATAAGGGATGATTTAACATGCCATCCTGCATAAATGACTGCAAGACCTCTAGCTATTAGTAAGCAATGTGAACATTCATACCTTAGCTGGATCATCATCAAACACTGGGCTGTATGTATGCTGAGAAATTCTTGCCTCAGAAGTGAAGATAAATGGCTTGAACACTGATGCTCGAGGATTCGGAGTTGCAGTGAACCAATGACAATGAGGTTTCCCACTTCCTACAGCACTTAATACTGATACCTTAAAAAATTAGAAGCTGCTTAGTTTTGTGTGTTTGTTGTTTAATGGTGCTGTTGGTATTAGGACTGCACAGTATCGGTGACACAATAATTAATGAATATGGAACTGTTTTTGGAAAGAGGATTCACAGGGGACAACTAAGTACTATGAGAAAAACAACCCCAGTGCCAGTTAGTCCACCATAAATCCCAAATGTCAACCTGGGATCAAACCTGGGCTGCTGTGGTGGCAACACGGTGATTAAACGCCTGAGTTATGGCATGGCCCAGACTTCAAATTTTAGCTGAAAGTATTTCTGGACCACTAAAGAAGGGGAATTAAAAACAAACCAAAACTAACACCATCAGTTACTGATCTAAAAAAGTGGAGGAATATAAGAATTTTTTTGCAAAGAAGCAAAAAATCTACGAAAAGGTTTGGTCAGAAAATGAGAGCTGCTCACAGAACACCCATGACAATTTATATCATTTGAACAACAACAACAACAACAGCAATTCTTTCAGTGCACAAATCAATTATCACTCAAAGGCAAGAAAAGTAAAATACAAAATGTACTATGAATACAATTAGTATGTTAATGACTGGAAGAACCATGGCTAGTATAGAATATGACAGCAAAGAAATAATTAAAAAGTTTTAAATATATCAATATGATGGTGGTGGTGACCTCCCATCACAAAGGAAGAGTGCAGACTGACGGCACTTAAGAACAAAAAGCTGAGAATATCTGGAATTAAGAATGAGGAGGGGCCAGAAGGACAGGAAAAATTACATAATGAGGAGCTTCATAGTTTGTGCTCTTCGCATAATATTGAGGTGGTTTGGCAGCACTCATGCAAGAAGAAAATAATAAACGTAGTCAACATTTCTGGCGCAAAATATTAAGAGAGGAGACCACGTGTAAAATCTAGGAATGCATGGGAGGAATATATTAAAATAAATATTGAAGAAATAGACTGACAGGGGAGACAGCATTCAACTGGCTGAGGGTAGATTCCATAGAAGAGAGGGAGGTTCTTGACCAGTTCAGATTCTCAAGAAGGACCCTATAGCATGCAGTTAGCTGAACTACCATTCAGAAATATACTGTATACTGTATAAAGAAGAAGTTGCTTTAAGCATGCATTCAATTATTACTAACCTGGCTGCCAGTTGTAGGAAAGGCATCATCAGGCTTGCGGCAGATTCCACTATCTTCATCTCTTAAAACTTGAAACATATTGAACACATCAAAGGTACTGTCTGCTGACAAGGTCTTCAACAGATTACTCCCACAAATTTCCCGTTCTGGGTCACTTCCCTTATCTCCACCATAAACACTTGCAAAATTGAATTCACCCTGAAACAAAGCCAATCATAATTAATTTGTATACTAAAAGGACACAATTTTCATTTGTGTGAATTTACCCTTAGTTGTTGTAAACTATAAGTTAACTACAAAGAGTAGCAAAAAGATAAGATTATGAAACATGTGCTGTCTTCAAAATTTACAGTGGCACTCACTTGACCATCCCATAGTCCATGCTTTTGTGCAACTTCCTTGAGTTCAGCAGAGCTTCTATCAATTTTGGTCCCGATACTTAAAGCGTTTGAGATATTTCGACATCCAGCTACCAAAAAAAGAAGAAAAGAAAGGAGCACAAGAATTAGAACTAATAACATTGTCGAAAGTATCTGTAATCTAAACGTACTGTCCTATTAGTTTATGAAGGCCACAGAGTTTTAGATGCACAGTTATCTGATCACTAAATTACCTCTCAAGGAATGAGTGGGTCATTCTCTAATAAGATGCATATGAGAAAGTGGTATTAAAAGGCATAATAGATCACTGTGGTCACGGTGCAAGGGCCAAGGAGGCCCACCCCTTATACATTCATTCAAGTGGTATTTATGAGGTGGCACTTTATGAGAATGCATTTATAATTATTGTTTTGTTTCTGTTTAAGTGATCCAATTTTGCATCTCAGCTTTTTATGTTCGTTATTTAATGATGCTGTCATATTAGAGACTATAAACTGTGCATCATGTGTCCTTCAGAGCACTGTTCCTAAGAGTTAGTATAATGAGCCCAGCACTTCTCCTATTGGAAGCATGATTGAAACTGTTCTTTCATAACAAAATTAAGTAACTGCTGTGAATTTTGGTAAATTTTCAAAACACTGTTAAATCTCTTTTCTCTGAGCTTCAATTTCAACACTGGAAACAAGAGGAAGTTCCAGGGACCAAGATCTAGAGGGTTTGGACGGTAGGAGGCCACAGTCACTGTGTTCTGGTTATGAATCACTGGAAAGACCAATATGAGGCATACACTGCTACAATAAACCAACCTTGAGTAAACCAACTTTCAAGATGCATTAGGAAGAAGTTTTCCCACATATTTTGAAGTACATCTGTGAAACACTGCACACTGAATGTTACCATGGGGAAGAGCGGCCTCCGTAGTCTAGGGGTAGTGTTCCCACCTCATGACTCAAGGTACGCGGGTTCAAACCCGATGGAGGTTGTGGAAATTTTAAGGGCGGAAAAATTCAGGGAACAAGTCCTCCTGGAGGGACTTTAAGCCATGGGTCCCGTGTCGTAGGTTTACGGCACGTAAAAGATCCTCATGTCTCTAGGAGACCTCTGAGCTAAATTAGGCAAAAAGTTTCCTGCCCAAGTAGTTTCCAATGCCTCCGGTAGATGGGGGAAGTATCAGGTACCGAGGGCTAACCTCGTTGGCTGAACGGGGCTGATAGCACGCACCAGTACCGGTAGGGTATGGCGACTGGTAGAATATCAGAGGGGGACATACAATAGACTATTAGTCGCGGTGCATGGGGAAACCCACCCCCTCTAATAATAATAATAATAATAATAATAATACCATGGGGAAATCAACTTGTAATGGACAACCCTATCGCAGGATAAACTTCCAAGACACTCTTGACATTTGGTCACATCTGTCTGGCCTTCTTTGCAAGCAGCAACAGTGGAGATTAACACTGTGCCACCTGCTGTAATGTTTAATGGCTCATACTCATAAACCAAAGTTTAAGCATTTCCTTCAAAGCCTCTTTATAACATGTCATGTGTTTCTGAAGCCATTTTACCAAGTTTCAAAGTGACATTAATGCAAACATTTTGTTCTATATATCATGATCAAGTTCTCCACATTTGTGACTGATGCAAGAAAATGTGGCAAGGCCAGATTATCTTTAATCTGGATAGTTAGAAATTCGTTCTCACATGCATGTCCACTGTTGGCTGCCAATCCATCACTTAGTCATTCGATTATCACTGACTTATGTTGACAGCACTGGATGTTTAAGTAGTTACTATAGGATTCTGATGATGGTGTATAACACATAGAGATATAAATGCAAGTCAGTTTGACTTTCGAGCAGATCACAGTAAGATACTTCAATGTATGAGGTTGGCGGATCATGTCACCCTGAATTTCAACAATAGTATGTTGACGGCTGCTGTGTTCTTGGATATCGTGAAAGCCTATGACATAATATGGCACTCTGGCCTACTATGTAAATTGCAAGAATTATAATTTTTGACAATTCTCATTAAACTAATTGCTTCTTTTCTCACTGGCAGAAAATTTACTGTCTTGGTAGAAGGCAAATTTTCTACACCAAGAAAAATGGAGGCAGAGATTCCTCAAGAATCTGTCCTAGCCACAGTACTGTACACTCTCTATATACAGAGTGTCCCAGGAGGAATGTGCCAGACTTCGGGAGGGTGTTCCTTATGTTAAAGTATGCCGATATAACCCAAAACACCTATGTCCAAAGTTGAACGGTTACGGAGATAATGGCCCGAGAAAAGTGTGGTCTTCTGGTGGGTCCACGCACTTTACCTGTCAGGTGACTAGTCTTATCGATGTTTGTCCTTGAATGCAGGATGCAGGCAGAATTAATCCTAAACCATGTAAATCCAAATGTATGTAGTACTGGACAATGAGAAGCCAGGCATACACAGTATAAGAGTCTTACACTTGGCAGCAGTCAGGCCTACAACCGTTCAGCCGACTAACTGCAGTTACATAGTAGTTATATAAATTAAGGCATAACCTGCTGCACATGTCTTCATTGACAAGAAACTAATGTATACCTTCTAAAAATGTTACTTGGTATAGTGCAGTTACAAAAAATGCACAGAGTCCATAGTGACCTGGGTATCGTGACAGTGTGGATATACTTGTGCTGACTCTACGATGGAACAAATGTAGTGCCTACATAGAAAGCCTTCATTGAAGAGGAAGCCCCATTTCAAAACACATACATGTCTAGGAGAGAATAAAAATCTTGGTCATGGATCTCGAGGAGAATGAAGCCAGGAATGATTGTGCTGGTGAAGGCCAGCAGCAATTTAACTGAGTGACTGAAGAGCAGTCAGGTAACCACTGGGGTTCAGTTGTTGTAAGCTGTTGCTGTGAGAAGCTGGTAGATGAGGCAGGGGATAGTTCTAGAACCTGGAGGAAGGGGAACATCCGCTGTTGGAAGCACCTAACAATCAATGGCTGGTGAAGAATATAACAGACTTTGAAGACCTAGTGTGTCCTGTAGTGATTTGTGAAGTATGTAGAACAGTGACAGCATAATCGTTACTTGTAGTTATGAATAGTAAGAGTTCAATAAATCTGACTACAAACCCAAATCCCATCNTGCTATCAGCCCCATTCAGCCAACAAGGTCGGCCCTCGGTACCTGATACTTCCCCCATCTACCAGAGACATTGGAAACTACTTGGGTGGGAAACTTTTTGCCTAATTTTGCTCAGAGGTCTCCTAGAGACATGAGGATCTTTTACGTGCCATAAATCTATGACACGGGACCCACGGCTTAAAGTCCCTCCCGGAGGACTTGTTCCCTGAATTTTTTCACCCTTAAAAATTCCACGACCTCTGCCGGGTTTGAACCCGCGTACCTTGAGTCATGAGGTGGAAACATTACCCCTAGACAACGGAGGCCGCTAACTTCCACCTTTAGTTAAGCGCCTACCATATTTTAATGACCACTCTCCTCATATTCAATCTGTGGCCAACTGAGTTCCCAGTAAACAAATATATACACACAGGCACTGTGAGTGAGGAGGGTGGTGGTAAAACCTTATTTTATGGTTTTACCACCTGACCATGTGATCACAAAGCCAAACACAAAAACTATGTAACTTACAGAAAACTGGATCAAAGTTTTTAATAAGGCAGTCTAAAGAGCAACAATTCACTAGCTGTGTTCAACATTGTTACCACCTGAAGATGACCAATACAGGTCAAAACATGTAGTAGAATAGATTTTAAATAAATACTGAACACTAAAGGAGTTGTGTTGATGGTTTATGAAAAGGTAAAATACGGTTTTAATAATACCTGAACATACAGTTTGTGTTTGGAGCAAGGTGTTTACATTAACTCACCTTTTAATGCACAACTGGATTACAGCAATCAATTTTAAATCACCACTTAAGCCAATTACAACATTTCTACTGAATACTGAAATAATACAATTAGAAAGAAATCTTTTTTCAGCTAACACTGCAAGAAATTGGTACTAAGAGTCACAAATCTGAAATCCATGCATGAATACAGAGCAGAATATAGAATATAGAAAAGAATAATGTACCAAACATATTAGATATCATGTTCCCAAGATTTCCTGAGCCCAGTGATGTATTATCAGATATAAATTACTTTAAAAAGAGATTAACCTACACTAACACAAAAAACAGCATATTTTATTAACACTATCAGGAAAGGAGAATAAAACAAACCTGTAATTTTCTCAGCAGCCCAGATCTTTCCAGCTGTTTCCAGCACCCAAGCCTCTTTGGGATCAGCAATGAGAAATGAATTGTGGTATGTAAAATTTGGTATTATATCTGAGCATGGTCCTCCTTGCCCATATCTTTCCAGCAATTCAGTTATAACATCCACAGCTTGCTCTGCAGTCTGTGAACGTTCTAAACCTAACCTGGGAAAAATGACATGAAAAATACTTATTGAGATGACAGACAAAACCAATAATGAAGAGGGAATTCATTCTAACAGATACTGAAGGAAAGGTTAAAAAAAAGTCCCTATACTGCTGCACAGTATACACAGAGGTAAAGTTACAGACATTTTTAACACAAGCTTCAGGGAAGGTAAATAGTCCATTTCAGTCAATGGGCATGTATATTCAATTCAATTTATTTAAAATTCAAAAATAGATCCACATACAGGCTGGGAAACAACTACTGGATATAGAATGAGTCACAGATCAAAAAACAAACATTCCATTCCCACAGGAACAAGTCAAGGCATTCATAATATAAAACAAAATAAAAAAAGAACATATCAGCCATATATACAACAAAACTTCCCCAGTATGGAACTCTCAAAGGTTTCAGGCGTCAGTACAAGCTCTTTTCACTCATCTATTATTTCCATAAAATCCAATACTTTAGGATGTGGAAAAGTCATATTAGATAAATAAGTAGTACAAAAAACTAAGTCAAGACATAAGAATAGAACCAGAATACAATTAATCTTACCAACTAGTATATACAAAAATTTCATCCACAGTATAAAACGGGTGACAAGTTAAGGCATTCATAATATAAAACAAATAAAAAAAAAGAACATATCAGCTATATATACAATAAAAAGTCCCCCGGTTTACAAAAACAACGCAGAACCAAGACATCTTATTATAGAACTCTCAATGATATATAGATATAACCAAATTAAAAAAGACAAAAATAAACTAAAAACAGGAGAAAAATAATAGGATAAATAATTAGAGACCAAAGGAAAATACTGTTCCTTAGTAAAAAAGCTTAACAGCATCACTAAAAGGCTGAAACAAACCAACAAAACCAATCTTATTGGGGCCCTTATGAATATGAACATAACCAAGAACCCTTCACTCAAGAAGAACTAAGAAAGCAACCCCAACAAGAACAAGAACAACCAACAGGTACTCAGTTTATTCAAGACATGCAAAAAAAATCTCAAGATTAAAAACTAACATGACAGCATTTTAAATATGGACATGTTACCTGTCATGGTACCTATCAGAATGGTCATTATGAGGTATGTATTAGTCTCAGATTTTCAACATCTAGTTGGGAAAAGGTTCTCGATTAAAACACTTATTTTTCAGTCTCAAACTTGGAGATTTTATTGATAATTTCATGCCAGCGTTTGATGTTAAAAGGGATCAATACCATATTTGACAGAATGAAAGGCAAATGTTTCCTCTTCTTTTAAAAATTAAAAAATTTCCCACAATGAATTTGAGAGGTAATAAGTATATACTAGTCATTTCTAATCCATTTCAAGCATTTAGCATATTCACACCACAATTTGTGCTATCCCATGATGAGAGCAACAAGCAGTTCTTGTACACTTTCAATAAATGGCATGAAATGTCATATACCATTCTGAAGAGGAAAGTTGGGTCTACTGAACAGACCCTACTGGGAGACATTTCACTGTCTACATGATATGCTATTCCAATGTAAAACTTGGCAATTTCCAGAAATCAACAGTAAAAATGCAATTTTGAGTGCATTTAGGGTGTAAACATCACTAAGTCTATGGGCTCTTGTGCCCTCCCTGGAGGGAATGTGCATCCCACTGGTTGAGAATGTCACTTTTATAGAGTTTTCTTGTTTAATGTTCTTTTTTTTTTTATGGTAGCTATCCTCTCACTCTATTTTAGAGTTATAAGAATTCAAATTTCAGCACCCTGCAATTCTTACACTGATTATATCTTACCGAACCAGATCCATTCCCAGCAACTTCTCATCACAGTCTGAAGGATCATTCATTCTGGTCCAAACAGCCTCGTTGCCAATGACAACACCATTAGCATTGGCCCCCATTTCAGCTCCCCACATCCATGCTGGCTTGCTGAGAATTACAGCCTGTGTTGCCTCCACTTGCTCCACCATGATGTAAGTGCACTGGAGAAAAACAAGATTAACATTACGCATCAAACAAAAAGCCCTGTTCTTCATTGCTCAAATAAAAGCCATTTATTTGCAGTTGGTGATTATGGAATTCTAATAAATGGTACAACATTTAGAAATAAGAAATTTAATATACTACTGGAATAACTGTGTCCTGTCTGTCCTGTCTTACTCTGCTAGCTGCTAGCTGCTGCCTGCTATCCCAAAACTTATTCAGTAAAATATTCATGCAGAAGATCACGGAATCCTGCCTACTCCTAAAGAAATGGTTACATGAACGATTTTTGTATTGATGGAGAACAATATAAATACTGGTAGAAAAGGACACTGAAAGTCAATGAGGAATAATTTGTTTTGTATCTTCTCTTTCATGCCATTTCTTCCTTTCCTTTCTCCCTCTCATACCTTTATCTCATTTCTTCCTTCCTTCTTCTGATAAAACACTGGCCCCTTTATATTTCAGATGGCACAGTTTAGAACATGATCTGACACATGTACAAGTGCATGAAAAATACTGTGATCTGAGAATGACATAACATACAGTCAGATATCATATCATATCCCTCCTTAAATTCCAACAGAACAAGGCTTTCCATAAATCCTGCATAAACTGAAACTAACCATGTCAGTGAGAATATAACATTTGAGGCTTTCATGGTAGTAAAGTTTTACATTGATTGCAACAACACTACACCATACAATCCAGTATGTGGGCACCAACACTTAAATGGAACATAGTGCTCCCATCTTCAGGGCAATTTCTAATCTGAAGATAGAGATCCTATGTTCTTGGAAAATTCTGGTACCCACGTACCTGACTGTAAAGTGTTATAACTGAGAACACCACAATATGATTTAGAAAATGTAATTAAAATTCAAATGATCTAAAAGTAGTGACAATGATGTGTTCAAGTCAGCAGAAAATCCAATAAAGTGCAGAATGTAGCTTGGGTTGCCCACTATGTCATGTTCCAGGGTACAGTTTTCCTTCCTAGTCAGTATGATTTTGGTATTATGTTACATTACGTCAACTTAGCCTAGCAAGACCCAGACCATATTCTGCACTTTTACCCTGAGTATGGTCATTCAGTAGTAATGGTGAAACTTTTAAAATTACTGATTATTTCAACTTCAATTTAAGTTATTAGAAGTAGCTTTCAGTTATTACACAGATACAGAACAAACCAAAACTATGGATAACCACGCTACATTAGTCATGGAATGTCATGCTATATTATTCAGATGATGATCCAGTACTATAGTACAGTGACATATCTCACATTTTCATACTAATTACAAATGTTCAATTACATGTGGATTATGCTAGTGCCTGTCTATCAAAATATGATAAATCTAATTGTGTCTTTCCATATGAAGATGTCCAACATAATTTATGAAAGTTGTGATGTGGGAACATTGTACTCTATACAATTTTGTTCTTGAATGTGACAAAGTATACTGTTAGCTCTATTACCATTTCTAATTTTGTGTAAACTTTCTCTCCAAACTGTTGGCTTTAAAATATCTTCTCTACTCACTCTGGCATTGAAATCTCCTACCAAAATTTTCGTGTCGCACTTAGGGAACTGATTGAATACACATTCTAGTTCCTCATAGAAGCTGTTTTTCATATAATCAGTTTTATCTTCTGTTGGGACATGAACATCCAGAACAATGATATCACACCCTGGACCTGTTAGTAATACATAGAGCATCCTATTGCTAACAAACCATCTCAATTGCTAATATGATTCTTTATATACATAAAATCCTGTCCCTGATTGATGGTTCTCCTTCCCATCTAACCATCTGCACTTACACTTTCCTATAAGTAAACTTTAAATACCAATCACGTGTTTCAATTTTGCTAGTGCTATTACTGGTGTCCTGAGAAGTGACATTCTTAAAGAGTTTAGTTGTGAATTGCCTCAAAAGGGCAATCACATCTTTCTGCAACGACAGGAAATTCTGGTTTTCCTTAGGTGAGGTGATACTATGTAATTGCCAGTATTTACCTGCAGTTTATCTCCAGCAGAATGTTGTTGTGCAGGCTGATATATCAATTCCTGTACCTCTCCTTTAGGGCGATCTGAATTCTTGCCAAAAATAACGCCACCATGTGCAGTAAGTGGTGGCAGTACCACAAAAGTATCGCAAGACACTAGTTTCATCCTTATTGGTTTACCTAAATAATTGTAGTCACAAAAATACATCATTTCAAAATGGTAAATTTATTTTTATTGCACTGTATACAAACATATGACTTGGCTGGAGAAACTACTTATGCCTGCGATGTATGAATACGTCCGTAACAAAAATATTCAAGGAATAAAATTTATTCAGAAATATTTAACGTTAGGCATTTTGATTGAAACTTGGTGTAACTGCAATTCAAACTGCCAAAATATGAACCATATGCAATAATGTATGTTAGGCATTTTGATTGAAATTAACTTCAGTGGTGTAACGGCAATTCAAACTAATGTCAAAATACCATACGCAATAATATAAACGTTATTTCCTGTGACAAAAACTTAAAAAGGAATGTACACAGATCAACCTAGATAATCTCTCGGAAGTTTATAAAAGTACCTGAAAAACTGAAGCATGATATCAAACCAGCTTCCTCGGAAACTATTCCTTCCGACGCCGACCAAATACCTTCAACTTCGCCCCAGACGGCCCCAGACGTTCTAGTCTTCTAGTCACCCTGTACCTGTTCCCTTGCTCCAACCACCTTATCCAGCATCGATTTTCTGATGTTGGCACGTTCGACTGCGTTCGACGTCAGGGAGGTCAGGGATTAGGAAGTATAATGTGTAACGCAATGCTATTGGCTACCAACGTGGCCACCGTGACGTCACTAACGCAACATACTTTGTAACTTATGCCACCTAGGCAATGACGGCACTACTACAAAACAATGCCTGCCACTGCCAAGGACTCAACCGGTAAAACGGTAAACTACTGCCACACCTCCCACACCCTCCACATCCCCACATGCTCCCGCGCTCCACACATCCTCACCGCTTACGGTCAGAAGATAGCAATGAATAACATTGGTATTGTACTTATTTCTATTGCGAGGAACTTCTTTGTTTTTAAACATGGGAATAAGTGAATTAGTTGAACCAGTAACATTGCACTCATGGCCATCAATAGAAAGCTTCTCTGTATGTCTTTTAGAAACGTTCAAATATTCAATCCAAATCCAAAATTCCTTTAAATAAGGTAGGTATTTCAATGTATTAAATAGTGTCTGAAATCAATTCCTCAAATGTATAGCTTCCTTTAACATACACAATTATGAAAATCTAGAAAATATTAGAACAGAATTATGTTAAGCTTGGTTGTTATGATAATGTGAAGCCTCATACTATAAATAGTGCTTGGGCATGATAGTTTTACAACAGTATATTAGCCAGAACGGGATAATGCATTTGCTTGGCGTGAATGGTTTTCCAGAATCATGTAAAAGCCTTACCAGTCGCTAACCTAGACACAATAATACAAGTAGATGCTAAAGGGTTCTGATGATGGTGTATGACACACAGAATTACTGGGTTTTTGGACTTGTTCCATCATCTGGAATTCTAGGTAATAGAGGCCACGATGTATTGGAAACTGGATCTGTTTCTGTCTTCAGGTGAGAAAGGAAGACACCTACTCAGTTGGGCTCCTTAGAAAGAGCTAACCTCAATCACTGAATTAGAGAGTAGCTCTTTCTAAAGGGCCCAACTAAGTAGGTATCTTCCTTTCTCACCTGAAGATGGAAAGAGGTCCAGTTACCGAAACGTCATATCCTTTATTACCTAGAATTCCAAACGATGGAAAAAGTCCAAAAACCCGGTAATGCTGTACAATACAAGTAATACTATTTCACCACAGATGTCAGCAGCAGATTGGGCATTAATCTTTCAAAGGATAAATTTGAGGGCAAATTATGCTGTTATAGAAATGGACACATTTGCCAAGAAACTCTGTTTCTGCCATCTGAAATTTAGTGAAAGTAAATACCCTCTCACAAGTGCATGAACTAATGGAAATAATATAATACCAGTCTCAACCACGGAGTCAGAATATTGTTTTATTACTGTAGAAAGAGTGACGACCTACCTTAGGAACTCGTGGAACAAGAAAATCTTCATACTCTAGCTGTTCAGAGTATCCACAAAGATGTAATACTGACACTCTGAGATTCAACCAGAAAGTAACAGAGTTGTTTACATCACAAAAAATAAGAAGAGGGCAATTCCTTAATAAATAAGGTGACTGTGAACAGCTTTATTATTTCACATAGCTTTCAAGACTTACTTTGAAGCATGCAGTTTCATAGTAGCAATAATATTGACACAGCTATCAAAATGAATTTGTTAACAGGAAATATAATTTTCACAGTTGTCCTTAAATATAGATTATCATCAATTATTATTATTGCTACCATATCCATCGACACTTATGCAAGAAATGTTATCATCATATTAGTTTTGTGTTTTAACTCCACCATTCATTTAAACCATGAGTTGCCACTGGCTTGGGTGCTGTGTGAGCTCCTGGCAACTGAAGCATGTTAAGGCCTCTCGTCCACTGGAAGCGGAAAGCTGCGGAAAGTTGCGATGAGGAGTTCGTCCGAACACGCACGGAAACGGACGAACGATCCTAACAGCTTGCATCAGGTTAGAGTGCGTCCATTGGTAGCAGCACTATTCGTCCGTGAACGCGCGTATACTTGCGAACTGCGAAATATCCAGATTGGTTTGGATTTTTCGGACGAAGAGCTGCGTTCACCACCTACGAACTGATACTGTTCAACCGAGAAATCTGTCGAGTAGTGTTCCTGACATTGCGGACGCCTGTATTGAGACAGGCACTGATAATATTACAACACAAAGTGAATATAATGATGCATTTTCTACTCCAGATTTTCAATCAGATATCGAGAATGATGCACCTGTAAATACGTCTCCGGCACAAAAAGAGCATTTCAAAAGTCCGCTAAAAAGAGGAAAGAAAAGAATTAATTACGATGACAAATTCTTCGAAATAGAATCTAAAAAGTTGAGCTATTTCGAAAAGAGCTCTCAAATGAAGCAGGATAGTGACTATCAATTTCTGATGAGCTTGCCTGAAGAAAGACAGCTGCGATTACGCATGAAATTGATGGATGTTTTACTGCAGGAACAGGAGGATCGAAACAGCAGCGTGATGTCCACGTCAAATGTTTCGCCTCTATCCCTTGAATCGACACGCAGTTCCCATAATAGTTCCCACAGCAATGAATTTGTAACAGACAAGAACAGTGCCGCTGTGTATCATAGTAATTTCGATCCTTTGTAGAAACAACGGTTTGTATGTAATCACTAAGAAGCAAGAATAATATAACATCGATGTAATATTTTGTTTTCTCAAACTCTTATCAAATCCTTAACTTAACGTTACAGCTAGGCGTTCTTCAGGTGAAATAGTTTCTCGGAAGTTACTGTACTTCTTCAACTGATATACTTTGCTTAATGTGTATTCAAATGTATCTTGCTTCATGCGAAAATAACCAAAATACTGTGACTCGTCCTCTTGTGAATCACTCCATATATGAGAAAATTCATCAAACGTTTGTCTTTTTGGTAAAATTCCACTAATCCACTCTTTTCTCCTATTCTGTGCTCGTCACCTAGCCAGTAAGGGAGTATCAAACGCGTACAGATCACATAAATCTTAAGACAGCGCCATGACAGAACGCGAATGGCATCGGCCGAACACGCAGCCAAAGGACGCGCAGTGAACGCACGAATTCGGACGAACAGATTCGCACAGATTCGGCCGAATCCCAGTTCGCAGGTTTCCGCTTCCAATGGACGACTAGCCTAATGTTTCTCCTTGACTAACATGGCAGCATGGAATGACATGCACTCCCTCCATCCCTCAATTCTACACTATATCATGTCACTTCTAATTATACCCATGCTCACAAATGGCTAACATAAGCCATGAGGAACTGGTTTATATACTTATGACTGGTTGGCTGGCTAGCTTGCTGGAGATGGAAAATATTCTTTATCTGATTTCATCTCTTACCAGCATATGGAGGGCTGCTGAACTACAAAATATATTTTATTTTATTTCTTGAAGTGTTAGCCAGAATAACACAGCATGAATGCTCTGCCAGTGAATAACAGCTTCCATCTGTTCTTTCTTGTTCCTACCAAGCAAGTTGGATCAGGCAGCAACAGCCCTGACACCTATTCATAAGATATCTGGTTTGAATCACAACCAGATAACTCACTAACCTGACAGGATTTTCTTAGTTTCCCTCAGTCACTTCAGGAAAATGCTGGGAGAATACCTTGAAATAGGCCACAGCCTCTTCCATCTTCATCCTTTCCAATCATTATTCATTAATCAACCCACCATTTGATGATATATAGTCTGAGCTAATGTCAGAATTATGCATCGAGTCACAATATAACAAAATTCCCTATTCCAAATAGAATGAATAATTGGTGAATCTCAGAACATAATGTGTTACTGTTTATATGGATCAAATCTGCCAGGCCTGCTCAATACTTGGAAATGTAATCTTTCACGTTTTCAATAGCAATATCAGTCTTATGAAAACTAGACTCTGGTATTAATGGCAACAGCAATATGCATTGCAGTCTACCAACCATCTACCTGCATATTCAATCTATTCCATGCCAGATTTTTTAGGAAGCCTACAGGTAGTATATTTCTATAGTAACTTATAATTCCTGTATGTTAAAGGGAATGAACTTGAAATTTACTGTTAACTGATGAATACTGGGAGGGCAGATGACTTCTATAAGTTACTCAAACATGAAATATATTCTGCATGAGTTATTTTGTAAATAGCATGGAAGGTGTAAATAATTGATTGAATTCTCAGTCTGTTCATAACCATAATACTGTGGGAATCTCTAATGATACCACATGTCTCATCATTTATGATGTTTTGGGTTGGTAGCCCTTCTTCAAGTCACGTATTCCCTTATTTGTGAGTTAATTTAATACCATCTGTTTAACTTCCACACCATTTCTTAGGATAAAATTTTTCCACATTAAACTTTGCATTCCTCATTTGTGTACTGACACCTCTCCCTCTCTTTGAACCACTAGATAGTGATCAGTAACACAGCCAGTCTCTATGAAAGATCAGACATCAGTTATACTTGAATGCCATTTTTATCTATTAAGACAAGATAACTGTATCTTTTATCCCATAAAGAGGAGGAAAGGTTGCAAGGTGGGAATTTTGTGCTCTTAACAATTTTATATTTGGTGCTGTAAATTTTACTACTATAACATTATTGTTATTAATAATCTCATGTAAACCCTAGTTTAAATTCATGAATTCTCTCTCTAATTTTCACTGGAATCACACCACTAAACTTTCAGTATTACATAATCATACAACATTCTGTCAACAGCAAACTCTATCATCATTTGATTCCTGTGCATGAAGAAGTACCAAAGTAAACAAATTTTCAAATCATTACATATATTACCTCTACCATCTTTGTACATATACGAAACTCTAATACACATAAAATCCAATTTGAATGATTTCACAACCAACTCAGGATTACACTTATACAACACAAGGAAAAAAGACCACTTGCACATCGTCCCATGTAATAAAAGTCTACACAAGAACAACTTTAACAATGTAGGACTTCGACTGCTAAATCATCTGCCACGATATATTAAAGAAATACCGGTACTATTTAAGTTCAAAAACGCCTTGAAAACTTACCTACTCGAACACTGTTTTTATAAAGTGGATGAGTTTCTCTCATGTGAGACAAACACTAATCAATTATAATCACATAATTCATGAATAATCTGTTTTGGGAATCCTTACTGCGCAGTTTTCCTTTCTTTTTCCCAGCAACCAAGATAACACAGTCGGAGATGTACCTGAATGGCCTACTCTGGAGAGATTGCAGATACCAAGAAACTGCACCAGGAAGGGAGAACAGATGTAGTGAGATGTTGCAGTGTAGAGTCTACAGTGAAACGCTATACCAGTGCTATCACCAAATTCACCAATATTATCTCAAAGGCCGCACCACAGCTTAAGCGGTTAGTCGCTGGCTTCCCACCGCTGTGGTCTAGTCAAGTGGGATTTGTGATGGACAAAGTGGCGCTGGGGCAGGTTTTCCCCAAGTACTTCAGTTTCCCCTGCCAATCCTCATTCCATCAAATTATCAATAAGCATTATCGCCAGTACAGGCACAATAGGACGTATGGAAGTTGACGTACTGAGGGCACCTAATATGAATTCCACCTCACACTATATGAACTCTTAACTATTGTAATCTACTGTAATCTATTATAAACAATTGTAAATATTGTAACTTTACTCTTATTGTAATCAGCCAATGTACAGTAACTGACTTGTCCTATATCATGTAACAATGATCTATATAGACGAAATAAATAAATAAATGAATATAATTCCCCTTTGAACAGAAATGTATGTAAATGTAAGCTGATTCAGTGTCACCTTCATTCCATTTAATCTCCTGCACTCCCTCAAAATCTATTTTACATCATGAATTTTCTTGTTACTGACCTGTAGAGGCTCATGAGATTCCAAGCTTCAATTCTCATGTTCTTATTCCAAAAGTGATTCCAAAATATAAGTCTTGAGCCCCATATAATATTTTGTAGCATTCTAGATTTTTATGATGGGAGGTTGGAGTTGTACCATGTCTAAGTAACTTACAAGTTCCAGGGTACCAAGAAGTCTCTAGGGGTGCATATTACATAGCCTGTGGGTTACATTTGGTTTGATAGAAATCATGCATGTCCTTCAGTTCAGGGAAGCACTGTCCATTTCATTTCATTTCATTTCATGCACAGTCCATTGCTTCCAGTGCACTGAATATAATTTTCTTATAACAATATCATGTTAAACATTGCCTATTGCCATAATTTGAGTTGTATTTGGTATACATGATGTTATGGAAGTTGGCTTCAGGTGACTGGTTGTCATTAACTGGCATATTTGTAATTATTTTAAGAAATCATCCACAAAGAGGAAATTAGGATCACTAGGAAAATGAAGGAGGTTGTATTCATCAAAACAGAAAAGGCCATGAGAAAGTCGAGCTTAGAAAGGATTTCAGGTAGGAAGTAAATATGATTAAAACGACAATCATTCCTGGGTAACCCTGGTGGTCTAGCATACTAATATCCAGAAGGTTTCAGGTTCAGTCTCAAATGTAACCAATGATATCATAATACGAGTAAAAACAATATAATGATAACTTAAAATTTTAAGACTAAAGGAACCAACATTTGAAATGCCATGTACCTTAACAGTATACCTTAGAGGAAGGACAGTGTCCAGCATAATATTGGCACACAGAATTGTCAAAATATTTTGGACAGTGATTGATTATGTACGTTACTATTGACATATATTTATTTCAGTGAGGCCTACATGGCACCCAGACCAACCCAGCAAGAATGCAGGGATATTTTAATTGCGCATCGTTATCTAATGCAGCATATATCATTTAGTGCTGTGTAACATCAGAAGTTTAAATAGTATCATTATATAATCTAAGAATCAGTTAGTAATACAATATTTTCATATGACAGTTACTGTGAAAATGTGACTGCAGTAGAGTTATTATTATTATTATTATTATTATTATTATTGTTTCTGATTCAGACATTTTTAAAGCAATTGCACGTCTGAAACCATCCAAATCTGTCGGTCTTGATAACATCCCAGCATTTGTCATTAAGGGTTGTTCTTATATACTTGCACCTGTCTTGAAGTATATTTTCAATCTTAGTCTCTCTCAGCAGTGTTTTCCTGCATTATGGAAGCAAGCGGCAGTTGTTCCTATCTTTAAGAAAGGCAACAGTGCCTCAGTCAAAAACTACAGACCTATTTCGATTCTTAACAATTTTTCGAAATTATTTGAATATGTTATCCATAACCATGTTTCACATGACCTCAAGTTGAAATTAAATCCCTGCCAGCATGGTTTCACAAAATGTAAATCCACCACCACCAATCTAGTAACGTATCTTGATTTTATTACTCCCCTAGTTGGCTCTCAACGTCAAGTGGATGCCATTTATTTTGACCTAACTTCTGCTTTCGACCTCGTTCCCCACTCTTTGCTTCTTCACAAACTGAGTGCCCTTGGATTTTCTGGTGGTTATGTAAACTGGATACGCAGTTACCTAACCAACAGGCAATCGCGGGT